>NC_053141.1:48451380-48487553 GCF_016808335.1 Panicum virgatum | reverse complement strand
CCCTATTCCAACGGGACCGAGAACTCCCGATTTTGGATCCTGTAGCATTATAGCCTTTAAACTGCACGGAAGGTATTCGGGCTCTCAGGCCCTGTCTATCGCCCTACAGGGATGAGCACCAGATGAATCTTTCCTATATGGTCCTTCTAGATTTGTGGAACATGTTTGGGCAAAAATTCCTCAGTTTCATCGGAGGCTAGTCGGCTGGGCGGGTGCAACAGAGCCTCCTGCTCATAATAAATCGATGAGGACGTAGGTGCCCATTTCAATGTGGTAAGGACTATTATATTTTCAAAATAATATGTTAGGGTACTCTATATGTTTTCATTCCTACAGGATAGTATTCTGTGCCCCTATTCCAACGGGACTGAGAACTCCCGATTTTGGATCCTGTAGCTAAGTTATAGCCTTTAAACAGCACGAGGAAGGTATTCGGGGCTCTCAGGCCCTGTCTATCGCCCCACAGGGATGAGCGCTAGATAATCTTTCCTATATGGTCCTTCTAGATGTGTGGAACATGTTTGGGCAAAATTCCTTAGTTTCATCGGAGGCTAGTCGGTTGGGCGGGTGCAACAGAGCCACCTGCTCATAATAATCGATGAGAACGTAGGTGCCCATTTCAATGTGGTAAGGACTATTATATTTTCAAAATAATATGTTAGGGTACTCTATATGAGTTTTCATTCCTACAGGGTAGTATTCTGTGCCCCTATTCCAACGGGACTGAGAACTCCCGATTTTGGATCATATAGCAAGAGTTATAGCCTTTAAACTGCACGGGGAAGGTATTCAGGGCTCTAAGGCCCTGTTTATCGTCCTACAGGGATGAGCGCCAAATAATCTTTCCTATATGGTCCTTCTAGACATGTGGAATATGTTTTGGCAAAATTTCCTCGTTTCATATCGGAGGCTAGTCGGTTGGGCTGGGTGCAACAGGGCCACCTGCTCATAATAACTCGATGAGAACGTAGGTGCCCATTTCAAATGTGGTAAGGACTATTATATTTTCAAAATAATATGTTAGGGTACTCTATATAAAGTTTCATTCCTACAGGGTAGTATACGCGCCCTATTCCAAAGGGACGGAGACAACTCCCGATTTTGGATCCTGTAGCATGAGTTATAGCCTTTAAACTGCACGGGGAAGGTATTCGGGGCTCTCAGGCCCTGTCTATCGCCCTACAGGGATGAGACCAGATGAATCTTTCCTATATGGTCCTTCTAGACAGTGTGGAACATGTTTTGGGCAAAAATTCCTCAGTTTCATCGGAGGCTAGTCGGCTGGTGCGGTTGCAACAGAGCCACCCATGCTCATCATAAATCGATTGAGAATGTAGGTGCCCATTTCAATGTGGTAAAGACTATTATATTTTCAAAAAATATATCAGGGGTACTCTATATGAGTTTTCATTCCTACAGGGAAGTATTATGTGCACCTATTCCAACGGGACCGTGAACTCCCCGATTTTGGATCCTGTAGCATGAGTTATATAGCCTTTAAACTGCACGGGGATGGTATTCGGGGCTCTAAGGCCCTGTGCTATCGCCCTACAAGGGATGAGCGCAAAATGAATCTTTTCTATATGGTCCTTCTAGACATGTGGAACATGTTTGGGGGCAAAAATTCCTCAGTTTCATCGGAGGCTTGTCGGCTGGGTGGGTGCAACAGAGCCACCTGCTCATAATAAATCGATGAGAACGTAGGTGCCCATTTCAATGTGGTAAGGACTATTATATTTTCAAAAAAATATGTCAGAGAACTCTATATGAGTTTTTATTCCTACAGTTTAGTATTCTGTGCCCCTATTCCAACTGGACCGAGAACTCCCAATTTTAGATCCTGTAGCATGTGTTATAGCCTTTAAACTGCACTGGGAAGGTATTCGGGGCTCTCAGGCCCTGTCTATCGCCCTACAGGGATGAGCACCTAGATGAATCTTTCCTATATGGTCCTTCTAGATGTGTGGAACATGTTTGTGGCAAAAATTCCTCAGTTTCATCGGAGGCTAGTCGGTTGGGCGGGTGCAACAGAGCCACCTGCTCATAATAAATCGATGAGAACGTAGGTGCCCATTTCAATGTGGTAAGGACTATTATATTTTCAAAATAATATGTTAGGGTACTCTATATAAGTTTTCATTCCTACAGGGTAGTATACTGTGCCCCTATTCCAACGGGACTGAGAACTCCCGATTTTGGATCCTGTAGCATAGAGTTATAGCCTTTAAACTGCACGAGGGAAGGTATTCGGGGCTCTCAGGCCCTGTCTATCGCCCTACAGGGATGAGCACCTAGATGAATCTTTCCTATATGGTCCTTCTAGATGTGTGGAACATGTTTGGGCCAAAATTCCTCAGTTTCATCGGAGGCTAGTCGGTTGGGCGGGTGCAATAAGAGCCACCCGCTCATAATAAATCGATGAGAACGTAGGTGCTCATTTCAATGTGTTAAGACTATTATATCTTCAAAAAATATGTCAGGGTACTCTATATGAGTTTTCATTCCTACAGGGAAGTATTCTGTTCCCCAATTCCAACGGGACCGAGAACTCCCGATTTTGGATCCTGTAGCAAGAGTTATAGCCTTTAAACTGCACGGGGAAGGTATTCGGGGCTCTAAGGCTCTGTCTATCGCCCTACAGGGATGATCGCCAAATGAATCTTTCCTATATGGTCCTTCTAGACATGTGGAACATGTTTTGGTAAAAATTCCTCAGTTTCATCGGAGGCTAGTCGGCTGGGTGGGTGCAACAGAGCCACCTACTCATAATAAATCGATGAGAACGTAGGTGCCCATTTCAATGTGGTAAGGACTATTATATTTTCAAAATAATATGTTAGGGTACTCTATATAAGTTTTCATTCCTACAGGGTTAGTATTACTATGCCCCTATTCCAAAGGGACTGAGAACTCCCGATTTTGGATCCTGTAGCATGAGTTATAGCCTTTAAACTGCACGGGGAAGGTATTCGGGGCTCTCAGGCCCTGTCTATCGCCCTACAGGGATGAGCACTCAGATGAATCTTTCCTATATGGTCCTTCTAGATCGTGTGGAACATGTTTGTGCAAAAATTCCTCAGTTTCATCGGAGGCTAGTCGGTTGGGCGGGTGCAACAGAGCCACCCTGCTCATAATAAATCGATGAGAACGTAGGTGCCCATTTACAATGTGGTAAGGACTATTATATTTTCAAAATAATATGTTATGGTACTCTATATGAGTTTTCATTCCTACAGGGTAGTATTCTGTGCCCCTATTCCAACGGGACTGAGAACTCCCGATTTTGGATCCTGTAGCTAAGAGTTATAGCCTTTAAACTGCACGGGGAAGGTATTCGGGGCTCTAAGGCCCTGTCTATCGCCCCTACAGGGATGAGCGCTAAATGAATCTTTCCTATATGGTCCTTCTAGACATGTGGAATATGTTTGGGCAAAAATTCCTCAGTTTCATCGGAGGCATGTCGGCTGGGCTGGGTGCAACAGAGCCACCTGCTCATAATAAATCGATGAGAACGTAGGTGCCCATTTCAATGTGGTAAGGACTATTATATTTTCAAAAAATATGTCAGGGTACTCTATATGAGTTTTCATTCCTACAGTTTAGTATTCTGTGCCCCTATTCGAACGGGACCGAGAAACTCCCGATTTTAGATCCTGTAGCATGTGTTATAGCCTTTAAACTGCACTGGGAAGGTATTCGGGGCTCTAAGGCCCTGTCTATCGCCATACAGGGATGAGCGCCTAGATGAATCTTTCCTATTTGGTCCTTCTAGACGTGTGGAACATGTTTGTGCAAAAATTCCTCAGTTTCATCGGAGGCTAGTCGGTTGGGCGGGTGCAACAGGGCCACCTGCTCATAATAAATCGATGAGAACGTAGGTGCCCATTTCAATGTGGTAAGGACTATTATATTTTCAAAATAATATGTTAGGGTACTCTATATGAGTTTTCATTCCTACAGGGTAGTATTCTGTGCCCCTATTCCAACGGGACTGAGAACGCCCGATTTTGGATCCTATAGCAATGAGTTATAGCCTTTAAACTGCACGGGGAAGGTATTCGGGGCTCTAAGGCCCTGTCTATCGCCCTACAGGGATGATCGCCAAATGAATCTTTCCTATATGGTCCTTCTAGACATGTGGAACATGTTTTGGCAAAAATTCCTCAGTTTCATCGGAGGCTAGTCGGCTGGGCGGGTGCAACAGAGCCACCTACTCATAATAAATCGATGAGAACGTAGGTGCCCATTTCAATGTGGTAAGGACTATTATATTTTCAAAAAATATGTCTAGGGTACTCTATATGAGTTTTCATTCCTACTAGTTTAGTATTCTGTGCCCCTATTCCAACGGGACAGAGAACTCCCGAATTTTGTATCCTATAGCAATGAGTTAGCCTTTAAACTGCACAGGGGAAGGTATTCGGGGCTCTAAGGCCCTGTCTATCGCCCTACAGGGATGAGCACCAGATGAATCTTTCCTATATGGTCCTTCTAGATGTGTGGAACATGTTTGGGCAAAAATTCCTCAGTTTCATCGGAGGCTAGTCGGCTGGGCGGGTGCAACAGAGCCACCTGCTCATAATAAATCGATGAGAATGTAGGTGCCCATTTCAATGTGGTAAAGACTATTATATTTTCAAAAAAATATATCAGGGTACTCTATATGAGTTTTCATTCCTACAGGTAAGTATTCTGTGCACCTATTCCAACGGGACCGAGAACTCCCGATTTTGGATCCTGTAGCATGAGTTATAGCCTTTAAACTGCACGGGGATGGTATTCGGGGCTCTAAGGCCCTGTCTATCGCCCTACAGGGATGAGCGCCAAATGAATCTTTTCTATATGGTCCTTCTAGACATGTGGAACATGTTTGGGCAAAAATTCCTCAGTTTCATCGGAGGCTTGTCGGCTGGGTGGGTGCAACAGAGCCACCTGCTCATAATAAATCGATGAGAACGTAGGTGCCCATTTCAATGTGGTAAGGACTATTATATTTTCAAAAAATATGTCAGGGTACTCTATATGAGTTTTCATTCCTACAGTTTAGTATTCTGTGCCCCTATTCCAACGGGACCGAGAACTCCCGATTTTAGATCCTGTAGCATGTGTTATAGCCTTTAATCTGCACTGGGAAGGTATTCGGGGCTCTCAGGCCCTGTCTATCGCACTACAGGGATGAGCGCTAGATGAATCTTTCCTATTTGGTCCTTCTAGACGTGTGGAACATGTTTGTGCAAAAATTCCTCAGTTTCATCGGAGGCTAGTCGGCTGGGCGGGTGCAACAGGGCCACCTGCTCATAATAAATCGATGAGAACGTAGGTGCCCATTTCAATGTGGTAAGGACTATTATATTTTCAAAATAATATGTTAGGGTACTCTATATGAGTTTTCATTCCTACAGGGTAGTATTCTGTGCCCCTATTCCAACGGGACTGAGAACGCCCGATTTTGGATCCTATAGCAAGAGTTATAGCCTTTAAACTGCACGGGGAAGGTATTCGGGGCTCTAAGGCCCTGTCTATCGCCCCTACAGGGATGATCGACAAATGAATATTTCCTATATGGTCCTTCTAGACATGTGGAACATGTTTTGGAAAAAATTCCTCAGTTTCATCGGAGGCTAGTCGGCTGGGCGGGTGCAACAGAGCCACCTACTCATAATAAATCGATGAGAACGTAGGTGCCCATTTCAATGTGGTAAGGACTATTATATTTTCAAAAAAATATGTCAGGGTACTCTATATGAGTTTTCATTCCTATGGTTTAGTATTCTGTGCCCCTATTCCAACGGGACAGAGAACTCCCGATTTTGGATCCTATAGCAAGAGTTAGCCTTTAAACTGCACGGGGAAGGTATTCGGGGCTCTAAGGCCCTGTCTATCGCCCTACAGGGATGAGCGCTAGATGAATCTTTCCTATTTGGTCCTTCTAGACGTGTGGAACATATTTGTGCAAAAATTCCTCAGTTTCATCGGAGGCTAGTCGGTTGGGCGGGATGCAACAGAGCCACCTGCTCCTAATAAATCGATGAGAAAGTAGGTGCCCATTTCAATGTGGTAAGCACTATTATATTTTCAAAATAATATGTTAGGATACTCTATATGTGTTTTCATTCCTACAGGGTAGTATTCTGTGCCCCTATTCCAACGGACTGAGAACTCCCGATTTTGGATCCTGTAGCTAGAGTTATAGCCTTTAAACAGCACGAGGAAGGTATTCGGGGCTCTCAGGCCCTGTCTATCGCCCCACAGGGATGAGCGCTAGATGAATCTTTCCTATATGGTCCTTCTAGATGTGTGGAACATGTTGGGCAAAAATTCCTCAGTTTCATCGGAGGCTAGTCGGTTGGGCGGGTGCAACAGGGCCACCTGCTCATAATAAATCGATGAGAACGTAGGTGCCCATTTCAATGTGGTAAGGACTATTATATTTTCAAAATAATATGTTAGGGTACTCTATATGAGTTTTCATTCCTACAGGGTAGTATTCTGTGCCCCTATTCCAACGGGAATGAGAACGCCGATTTTGGATCCTATAGCAAGAGTTATAGCCTTTAAACTGCACGGGGAAGGTATTCGGGGCTCTAAGGCCCTGTCTATCGCCCTACAGGGATGATCGCCAAATGAATCTTTCCTATATGGTCCTTCTAGACATGTGGAACATGTTTTGGCAAAAATTCCTCAGTTTCATCGGAGGCTAGTCGGCTGGGTGGGTGCAACAGAGCCACCTACTCATAATAAATCGATGAGAACGTAGGTGCCCATTTCAATGTGGTAAGGACTATTATATTTTCAAAAAATATGTCAGGGTACTCTATATGAGTTTTCATTCCTACAGTTTAGTATTCTGTGCCCCTATTCCAACGGGACAGAGAACTCCCGATTTTGGATCCTATAGCAAGAGTTAGCCTTTAAACTGCACGGGGAAGGTATTCGGGGCTCTAAGGCCCTGTCTATCACCCTACAGGGATGAGCGCCAAATGAATCTTTCCTATTATGGTCCTTCTAGACATGTGTGAACATGTTTGGCAAAAATTCCTCAGTTTCATCGGAGTCTAGTCGGTTGGGCGGGTGCAACAGAGCCACCTGCTCATAATAAATCGATGAGAACGTAGGTGCTCATTTACAATGTGGTAAGGACTATTATATCTTCAAAATAATATGTCAGGGTACTCTATATGAGTTTTCATTCCTACAGGGTAGTATTCTGTTCCCCAATTCCAACGGGACCGAGAACTCCCGATTTTGGATCCTGTAGCAAGAGTTATAGCCTTTAAACTGCACGGGGAAGGTATTCGGGGCTCTAAGGCCCTGTCTATCGCCCTACTAGGGATGAGCGCCAATGAATCTTTCCTATATGGTCCTTCTAGACATGTGGAACATGTTTGGCAAAAATTCCTCAGTTTCAATCGGAGGCTAGTCGGCTGGGCGGGTGCTACAGAGCCACCTACTCATAATAAATCGATGAGAACGTAGGTGCCCATTTCAATGTGGTAAGGACTATTATATTTTCAAAAAAATATGTTAGGGTACTCTATATGAAGTTTTCATTCCTACAGGTTAGTATACTGTGCCCCTATTCCAAAGGGATCTGAGAACTCCCGATTTTAGGATCCTGTAGCATGAGTTATAGCCTTTAAACTGCACAGGGGAAGGTATTCGGGGCTCTCAGGCCCTGTCTATCGCCCTACAGGGATGAGCAGCCAGATGAATCATTTCCTATATGGTCCTTCTAGAATGTGTGGAACATGTTTTGGGCAAAAATTCCTCAGTTTCATCGGAGGCTAGTCGGCTGGG
Organism: Panicum virgatum; assembly: GCF_016808335.1. Taxonomy (NCBI): domain Eukaryota; kingdom Viridiplantae; phylum Streptophyta; class Magnoliopsida; order Poales; family Poaceae; genus Panicum; species Panicum virgatum. The sequence continues at coordinate 48,479,756 of NC_053141.1, read as the reverse complement.
CGGGTGCAACAGAGCCACCTGCTCATAATAAATCGATGAGAATGTAGGTGCCCATTTCAATGTGGTAAAGACTATTATATTTTCAAAAAAATATAGTCAGGGTACTCTATATGAGTTTTCATTCCTACAGGGAAGTATTCTGTGCACCTATTCCAACGGGACCGAGAACTCCTGATTTTGGATCCTTGTAGCATGAGTTATAGCCTTTAAACTGCACGGGGAATGGTATTCGGGGCTCTAAGGCCCTGTCTATCTCCCGACAGGGATGAGCGCAAGATGAATCTTTCCTATATGGTCCTTCTAGACATGTGGAACATGTTTTGGGCAAAAATTCCTCAGTTTCATCGGAGGCTAGTCGGCTGGGTGGGTGCAACAAGAGCCACCTGCTCATAATAAATCGATGAGAACGTCGGTGCCCATTTCAATGTGGTAAGGACTATTATATTTTCAAAATAATATGTCAGGGTACTCTATATGAGTTTTCATTCCTACAGGTTAGTATTCTGTGTCCCCTATTCCAACGGGACCGAGAACTCCTGATTTTAGATCCTGTAGCATGAGTTATAGCCTTTAATCTGCACTGGGAAGGTATTCGGGGCTCTCAGGCCCTGTCTATCGCACTACAGGGATGAGCGCTAGATGAATACTTCCTATATTGGTCCTTCTAGACGTGTCGGAACATGTTTGTGCAAAAATTCCTCAGTTTCATCGGAGGCTAGTCGGCTGGGCGGGTGCAACAGGGCCACCTGCTCATAATAAATCGATGAGAACGTAGGTGCCCATTTCAATGTGGTAAGGACTATTATATTTTCAAAAATAATATGTTAGGGTACTCTATATGAGTTTTCATTCCTACAGGGTAGTATTCTGTGCCCCTATTCCAACGGGACTGAGAACTCCCGATTTTGGATCCTATAGCAAGAGTTATAGCCTTTAAACTGCACAGGGAAGGTATTCGGGGCTCTAAGGCCCTGTCTATCGCCCTACAGGGATGATGCACCAGATGAATCTTTCCTATATGGTCCTTCTAGACATGTGTGGAACATGTTTTGGCAAAAATTCCTCAGTTTCATCGGAGGCTAGTCGGCTGGGCGGGTGCAACAGAGCCACCTACTCATAATAAATCGATGAGAACGTAGGTGCCCATTTCAATGTGGTAAGGACTATTATATTTTCAAAAAAATATGTCTGGGTACTCTATATGAGTTTTCATTCCTATAGTTTAGTATTCTGTGCCCCTATTCCAACGGGACAGAGAACTCCCGATTTTGTATCCTATAGCAAGAGTTAGCCTTTACACTGCACAGGGAAGGTATTCGGGGCTCTAAGGCCCTGTCTATCGCCCTACAGGGATGAGCGCTAGATGAATCTTTCCTATTTGGTCCGTCTAGACGTGTGGAACATGTTTGTGCAAAAATTCCTCAGTTTCATCGGAGGCTAGTCGGCTGGGCGGGTGCAACAGAGCCACCTACTCATAATAAATCGATGAGAACGTAGGTGCCCATTTCAATGTGGTAAGGACTATTATATTTTCAAAAAAATATGTCAGGGTACTCTATATGAGTTTTCATTCCTACAGTTTAGTATTCTGTGCCCCTATTCCAACGGGACAGAGAACTCCCGATTTTGGATCCTATAGCAAGAGTTAGCCTTTAAACTGCACGGGGATGGTATTCGGGGCTCTAAGGCCCTGTCTATCACCCTACAGGGATGAGCGCCAATGAATTGTTCCTATTTGGTCCTTCTAGACATGTGTAACATGTTTTGGCAAAAAATTCTCAGTTTCATCGGAGGCTAGTCGGTTGGGCGGGTGCAACAGGGCCACCTGCTCATAATAAATCGATGAGAACGTAGGTGCTCATTTCAATGTGTTAAAGACTATTATATCTTCAAAAAATATGTCAGGGTACTCTATATGAGTTTTCATTCCTACAGGGAAGCATTCTGTTCCCCAATTCCAACGGGACCGAGAACTCCCGATTTTGGATCCTGTAGCATGAGTTATAGCCTTTGAACAGCACGGGGAAGGTATTCGGGGGCTCTTAGGCCCTGTCTATCGCCCTACAGGGATGAGCGCTAGATGAATCTTTCCTATATGATCCTTCTAGATGTGTGGAACATGTTAGGGCAAAAATTCCTCAGTTTCATCGGAAGCTAGTCGGCTGGGCGGGTGCAACAGAGCCACCTGCTCATAATAAATCGATGAGAACGTAGGTGCCCATTTCAATGTGGTAAGGACTATTATATTTTCAAAATAATATGTTAGGGTACTCTATATAAGTTTTGATTCCTACAGGGTAGTATACTGTGCCCCTATTCCAAAGGGACTGAGAACTCCCGATTTTGGATCCTGTAGCATGAGTTATAGCCTTTAAACTACACGGGGAAGGTATTCGGGGCTCTGAGGCCCTGTCTATCGCCCCACAGGGATGAGCGCTAGATGAATCTTTCCTATATGGTCCTTCTAGATGTGTGGAACATGTTTGGGCAAAAAATCCTCAGTTTCATCGGAGGCTAGTCGGTTGGGCGGGTGCAACAGAGCCACCCGCTCACAATAAATCGATGAGAACGTAGGTGCCCATTACAATGTGGTAAGGACTATTATATTTTCAAAATAATATGTTAGGGTACTCTATATGAGTTTTCATTCCTACAGGGTAGTATTCTGTGCACCTATTCCAACGGGACTGAGAACGCCCGATTTTGGATCCTATAGCAAGAGTTATAGCCTTTAAACTGCACGGGGAAGGTATTCGGGGCTCTAAGGCCCTGTCTATCGCCCTACTAGGATGAGCGCCAAATGAATCTTTCCTATATGGTCCTTCTAGACATGTGGAACATGTTTTGGCAAAAATTCCTCAGTTTCAATCGGAGGCTAGTCGGCTGGCCGGGTGCTACAGAGCCACCTACTCATAATAAATCGATGAGAACGTAGGTGCCCATTTCAATGTGGTAAGGACTATTATATTTTCAAAAAAATATGTCAGGGTACTCTATATGAGTTTTCATTCCTACAGGTTAGTGTTTTGTGCCCCTATTCCAACGGGATCGAGAACTCCCGATTTTAGATCCTGTAGCATGTGTTATAGCCTTTAAATTGCACAGGGAAGGTATTCGGGGCTCTCAGGCCCTGTCTATCGCCCTACAGGTATCAGCGCTAGATGAATCATTCCTATATGGTCCTTCTAGACATGTGGAACATGTTTTGGCAAAAATTCCTCAGTTTCATCGGAGGCTAGTCGGTTGGGCGGGTGCAACAGAGCCACCTGCTCATAATAAATCGATGAGAATGTAGGTTCCCATTTCAATGTGGTAAAGACTATTATATTTTCAAAAAAATATGTCAGGGTACTCTATATGAGTTTTCATTCCTACAGGGTAGTATTCTGTGCCCCTATTCCAACGGGACCGAGAACTCCTGATTTTGGATCTTGTAGCATGAGTTATAGCCTTTAAACTGCACGGGGAAGGTATTCGGGGCTCTCAAGCCCTGTCTATCTCCCGACAGGTATGAGCGCCAGATGAATAATTCCTATATGGTCCTTCTAGACATGTGGAACATGTTTTGGCAAAAATTCCTCAGTTTCATCGGAGGCTAGTTGGTTGGGCGGGTGCAACAGAGCCACCTGCTCATAATAAATCGATGAGAACGTAGGTGCCCATTTCAATGTGGTAAGGACTATTATATTTTCAAAATAATATGTTAGGGTACTGTATATGAGATTTCATTCTTATAGGATAGTATTCTGTGTCCCTATTCCAACGGGACTGAGAACTCCCGATTTTGGATCCTGTAGCAAGAGTTATAGCCGTTAAACTGCACGGGGAAGGTATTCGGGGCTCTTAGGCCCTGTCTATCGCCCTATAGGGATGAGCGCCAGATGAATAATTCATATATTGTCCTTCTAGACATGTGGAACATATTTGGGCAAAAATTCCTCAGTTTCATCGGATGCTAGTCGGTTGGGCGGGTGCAACAGAGCCACCTACTCATAATAAATCGATTAGAACGTAGGTGCCCATTTCAACGTTGTAAAGACTATTATATTTTCAAAAAATATATCAGGGTACTCTATATGAGTTTTCATTCCTACAGGGAAGTATTCAGTGCCCCTATTCCAACGGGACCGAGAACTCCCGATTTTGGATCCTGTAGCATGAGTTATAGCCTTTAAATTGCACAGGGAAGGTATTCGGGGCTCTCAGGCCCTGTCTATCGCCCTACAGGGATGAGCACCAGATGAATCTTTCCTATATGGTCCTTCTAGATGTGTGGAACATGTTTTGGCAAAAATTCCTCAGTTTCATCGGAGGCTAGTCGGCTGGGCGGGTGCAACAGAGCCACCTACTCATAATAAATCGATGAGAACGTAGGTGCCCATTTCAATGTGGTAAGGACTATTATATTTTCAAAAAAATATGTCTGGGTACTCTATATGAGTTTTCATTCCTATAGTTTAGTATTCTGTGCCCCTATTCCAACGGGACAGAGAACTCCCAATTTTGTATCCTATAGCAAGAGTTAGCCTTTACACTGCACAGGGAAGGTATTCGGGGCTCTAAGGCCCTGTCTATCGCCCTACAGGGATGAGCGCTAGATGAATCTTTCCTATTTGGTCCTTCTAGACGTGTGGAACATGTTTGTGCAAAAATTCCTCAGTTTCATCGGAGGATAAGTCGGCTGGGCGGGTGCAACAGAGCCACCTACTCATAATAAATCGATGAGAACGTAGGTGCCCATTTCAATGTGGTAAGGACTATTATATTTTCAAAAAAATATGTCAGGGTACTCTATATGAGTTTTCATTCCTACAGTTTAGTATTCTGTGCCCCTATTCCAACGGGACAGAGAACTCCCGATTTTGGATCCTATAGCAAGAGTTAGCCTTTAAACTGCACGGGGAAGGTATTCGGGGCTCTAAGGCCCTGTCTATCTTCCTACAGGGATGAGCGCCAAATGAATCTTTCCTATTTGGTCCTTCTAGACATGTGTAACATGTTTTGGCAAAAAATTCTCAGTTTCATCGGAGGCTAGTCGGTTGGGCGGGTGCAACAGGGCCACCTGCTCATAATAAATCGATGAGAACGTAGGTGCTCATTTCAATGTGTTAAAGACTATTATATCTTCAAAAAATATGTCAGGGTACTCTATATGAGTTTTCATTCCTACAGGGAAGTATTCTGTGCCCCAATTCCAACGGGACCGAGAACTCCCGATTTTGGATCCTGTAGCATGAGTTATAGCCTTTGAACAGCACGGGGAAGGTATTCGGGGGCTCTTAGGCCCTGTCTATCGCCCTACAGGGATGAGCGCTAGATGAATCTTTCCTATATGGTCCTTCTAGATGTGTGGAATATGTTAGGGCAAAAATTCCTCAGTTTCATCGGAAGCTAGTCGGCTGGGCGGGTGCAACAGAGCCACCTGCTCATAATAAATCGATGAGAACGTAGGTGCCCATTTCAATGTGGTAAGGACTATTATATTTTCAAAATAATATGTTAGGGTACTCTATATAAGTTTTGATTCCTACAGGGTAGTATACTGTGCCCCTATTCCAAAGGGACTGAGAACTCCCGATTTTGGATCCTGTAGCATGAGTTATAGCCTTTAAACTACACGGGGAAGGTATTCGGGGCTCTCAGGCCCTGTCTATCGCCCCACAGGGATGAGCGATAGATGAATCTTTCCTATTTGGTCCTTCTAGACGTGTGGAACATGTTTGTGCAAAAATTCCTCAGTTTCATCGGAGGCTAGTCGGCTGGGCGGGTGCAACAGAGCCACCTACTCATAATAAATCGATGAGAACGTAGGTGCCCATTTCAATGTGGTAAGGACTATTATATTTTCAAAAAAATATGTCAGGGTACTCTATATGAGTTTTCATTCCTATAGTTTAGTATTCTGTGCCCCTATTCCAACGGGACAGAGAACTCCCAATTTTGTATCCTATAGCAAGAGTTAGCCTTTACACTGCACAGGGAAGGTATTCGGGGCTCTAAGGCCCTGTCTATCGCCCTACAGGGATGAGCGCTAGATGAATCTTTCCTATTTGGTCCTTCTAGACGTGTGGAACATGTTTGTGCAAAAATTCCTCAGTTTCATCGGAGGCTAGTCGGCTGGGCGGGTGCAACAGAGCCACCTACTCATAATAAATCGATGAGAACGTAGGTGCCCATTTCAATGTGGTAAGGACTATTATATTTTCAAAAAAATATGTCAGGGTACTCTATATGAGTTTTCATTCCTACAGTTTAGTATTCTGTGCCCCTATTCCAACGGGACAGAGAACTCCCGATTTTGGATCCTATAGCAAGAGTTAGCCTTTAAACTGCACGGGGATGGTATTCGGGGCTCTAAGGCCCTGTCTATCACCCTACAGGGATGAGCGCCAAATGAATCGTTCCTATTTGGTCCTTCTAGACATGTGTAACATGTTTTGGCAAAAAATTCTCAGTTTCATCGGAGGCTAGTCGGTTGGGCGGGTGCAACAGGGCCACCTGCTCATAATAAATCGATGAGAACGTAGGTGCTCATTTCAATGTGTTAAAGACTATTATATCTTCAAAAAAATATGTCAGGGTACTCTATATGAGTTTTCATTCCTACAGGGAAGCATTCTGTTCCCCAATTCCAACGGGACCGAGAACTCCCGATTTTGGATCCTGTAGCATGAGTTATAGCCTTTGAACAGCACGGGGAAGGTATTCGGGGGCTCTTAGGCCCTGTCTATCGCCCTACAGGGATGAGCGCTAGATGAATCTTTCCTATATGATCCTTCTAGATGTGTGGAACATGTTAGGGCAAAAATTCCTCAGTTTCATCGGAAGCTAGTCGGCTGGGCGGGTGCAACAGAGCCACCTGCTCATAATAAATCGATGAGAACGTAGGTGCCCATTTCAATGTGGTAAGGACTATTATATTTTCAAAATAATATGTTAGGGTACTCTATATAAGTTTTGATTCCTACAGGGTAGTATACTGTGCCCCTATTCCAAAGGGACTGAGAACTCCCGATTTTGGATCCTGTAGCATGAGTTATAGCCTTTAAACTACACGGGGAAGGTATTCGGGGCTCTCAGGCCCTGTCTATCGCCCCACAGGGATGAGCGCTAGATGAATCTTTCCTATATGGTCCTTCTAGATGTGTGGAACATGTTTGGGCAAAAAATCCTCAGTTTCATCGGAGGCTAGTCGGTTGGGCGGGTGCAACAGAGCCACCCGCTCATAATAAATCGATGAGAACGTAGGTGCCCATTACAATGTGGTAAGGACTATTATATTTTCAAAATAATATGTTAGGGTACTCTATATGAGTTTTCATTCCTACAGGGTAGTATTCTGTGCACCTATTCCAACGGGACTGAGAACGCCCGATTTTGGATCCTATAGCAAGAGTTATAGCCTTTAAACTGCACGGGGAAGGTATTCGGGGCTCTAAGGCCCTGTCTATCGCCCTACTAGGATGAGCGCCAAATGAATCTTTCCTATATGGTCCTTCTAGACATGTGGAACATGTTTTGGCAAAAATTCCTCAGTTTCAATGGAGGCTAGTCGGCTGGCCGGGTGCTACAGAGCCACCTACTCATAATAAATCGATGAGAACGTAGGTGCCCATTTCAATGTGGTAAGGACTATTATATTTTCAAAAAAATATGTCAGGGTACTCTTTATGAGTTTTCATTCCTACAGTTTAGTATTTTGTGCCCCTATTCCAACGGGATCGAGAACTCCCGATTTTAGATCCTGTAGCATGTGTTATAGCCTTTAAATTGCACAGGGAAGGTATTCGGGGCTCTCAGGCCCTGTCTATCGCCCTACAGGTATCAGCGCTAGATGAATCATTCCTATATGGTCCTTCTAGACATGTGGAACATGTTTTGGCAAAAATTCCTCAGTTTCATCGGAGGCTAGTCGGTTGGGCGGGTGCAACAGAGCCACCTGCTCATAATAAATCGATGAGAATGTAGGTTCCCATTTCAATGTGGTAAAGACTATTATATTTTCAAAAAAATATGTCAGGGTACTCTATATGAGTTTTCATTCCTACAGGGTAGTATTCTGTGCCCCTATTCCAACGGGACCGAGAACTCCTGATTTTGGATCTTGTAGCATGAGTTATAGCCTTTAAATTGCACGGGGAAGGTATTCGGGGCTCTCAAGCCCTGTCTATCTCCCGACAGGTATGAGCGCCAGATGAATAATTCCTATATGGTCCTTCTAGACATGTGGAACATGTTTTGGCAAAAATTCCTCAGTTTCATCGGAGGCTAGTTGGTTGGGCGGGTGCAACAGAGCCACCTGCTCATAATAAATCGATGAGAACGTAGGTGCCCATTTCAATGTGGTAAGGACTATTATATTTTCAAAATAATATGTTAGGGTACTGTATATGAGATTTCATTCTTATAGGATAGTATTCTGTGTCCCTATTCCAACGGGACTGAGAACTCCCGATTTTGGATCCTGTAGCAAGAGTTATAGCCGTTAAACTGCACGGGGAAGGTATTCGGGGCTCTTAGGCCCTGTCTATCGCCCTATAGGGATGAGCGCCAGATGAATAATTCATATATTGTCCTTCTAGACATGTGGAACATATTTGGGCAAAAATTCCTCAGTTTCATCGGATGCTAGTCGGTTGGGCGGGTGCAACAGAGCCACCTGCTCATAATAAATCGATTAGAACGTAGGTGCCCATTTCAACGTTGTAAAGACTATTATATTTTCAAAAAAATATATCAGGGTACTCTATATGAGTTTTCATTCCTACAGGGAAGTATTCAGTGCCCCTATTCCAACGGGACCGAGAACTCCCGATTTTGGATCCTGTAGCATGAGTTATAGCCTTTAAATTGCACAGGGAAGGTATTCGGGGCTCTCAGGCCCTGTCTATCGCCCTACAGGGATGAGCGCTAGATGAATCTTTCCTATATTGTCCTTCTAGATGTATGGAACATGTTTGGGCAAAAATTCCTCAGTTTCATCGGAGGCTAGTCGGTTGGGCGGGTGCAACAGAGCCATCTGCTCATAATAAATCGATGAGAACGTAGGTGCCCATTTCATTGTGGTAAGGACTATTATATTTTCAAAATAATATGTTAGGGTACTCTATATGAGTTTTCATTCCTACAGGGTAGTATTTTGTGCCCCTATTCCAACGGGACTGAGAACTCCCGATTTTGGATCCTGTAGCTAGAGTTATAGCCTTTAAACTGCACGGGGAAGGAATTCGGGGCTCTCAGACCCTGTCTATCGCCCTACAGGGATGAGCGGCAATTGAATCTTTCCTATATGGTCCTTCTAGACATGTGGAACATATTTGGGCAAAAATTGCACAGTTTCATCGGAGGCTAGTCGGTTGGGCGGGTGCAAATATGCTAATTGGATTCTGCATATCAGGGCTGATCGAATGGCACAATTTCTAGATGAGCGCTACCTAGGTGTGCTGACATCTGTCATGACTCATGACCCTTTTTGTTTCATTAGTATCCAACAATGCGGAAGCATATTGGAATTGCCTTCCAGAATGTGTAAGAATTAATACTGGAGAGGCTAGCAAGTAATCAAGATATTCCACAGGAATACACTTACTACGGAATCCCATCTCCTTGGCTTCAGGTACTTTCCTTTCTCATGCCATCATTCCTTCATCTAGTTTGATTTATCAGTAAAGTTAGACCAAATCTATTTTTAATTAAACTGTTACATTCTATTATGCTTGACCAATAAACTGTTACATTCTATTATGCGGTGGCCAATTTGAAGAACCTTGGAGTAATGTAATAATAAAGACTATTTGTTCTGGTTATCTTTTCTGAAATTCATTGGGTTGTACTGCTGTCTTTTTTCTAAGATGTCTTTGTGTATGTTAGAGTCATTCTTTTTAATGAGCCCTTGTTTGCAAGACATGACGTGTTGATTTTTAAAACAAGTTTTTTTTCTATGGTCAGTAATTTTGAGTACTATTATAACCTAAAAACTTGTTTTCTATTTTCTTGCCCCATCTGCCTTTCTTCCATAAGTTTATCTGCACATTTCTCGGCTAATTTAACAATCTGCCATTGTTTTGATTTGGTTTCACAACCTGACAGATAGCACATGATTTGAATTCTTCTACTTATGGTATAAACGGTATCATGCTAATGGTGTTTCAGTTACAATTAACAGGGATGATGTGGCTCTGGAAATCCTCCAACATGATCCCTTCGCGGTAAAATAGTTGCAGTTCTCTCAGACTTGCATTTTATTCTTCGGCTAAGGTTGTTGTGCATGTATTTCCATCTTTTTACAAATCTGTTTGTCTCATGTCTTGTTGACATTTTGCATGCTCTTCTGAATTTTGAAGTCATGTATGTTCTGTCCAATTTCCATGTAATAAGTCATATTGTTAATATCTAGGATCATATCAAGTGCCCAGCCAGAGAGTAATGGGCAGCTTGTTAAGTTTGCTACAGAGAGAGGCTCAAAAACTAGGCTTGATGTATGAACTCTTTGTTTTAATCTTGATGTATGAACCCTTTCGTTTAATCTCGATGTATGAGCTCATGTGATTGAATTCTGCTGCTATAATGATATATTATATATGCTGTACAAACGGTGCAATATTATTATATGAATATATTTTTTTTGATGGGAAAATGGCCTTCACCGCCGGTTCCATCCACAAACCGGCGGTGGTGAGCACTCATCACCAACGGTTTATGAACCGGCGGTGATGAGCCCTCTTATCATCGCCGGTTTTGAAACCGGCGGTGATGACCCCTCCTATCACCAACGACTTAAATCCAACGCCTCCCAAACCAGCAGTGATGCTCATTTCGAACCGGCGGTGATGGGGGATGTTGTAGTAGTGCTAACCGATCGGTTTGGTTAGAACCGAATGCCCAGGGTGACTGGCTAGCCAACATCGCGGAGGGCGCCGGCGAGCTTCTTCAGACGGCCAGTATACTAGGTGATGTCCATAATTCCATATCGCCTTGGACCAGATTTCGAGGCCTCCAAGTATACAACCCGATGAATCTCGTTGTCGCGGAACTGTGCATGAATGGCTGCCCAGACCTTGTACGCCGTGGCCTGCGGGGGAACGGACGATGGCACGAATGTCCCTGCCAATGGAATTGTAAAGCCAACTGAGGATGCATTGATCGACGACATGCCAATCAGGATCACGGCGCTGGTCAGCGGTTGGGGGGAGGAAACGTGGGAGGGAAGACTGAATTTGCCAAGAAAGGCGTCGAAGAAGCATCTCCATTCGTCGTAATTGGGCTCAGAGAGCTCAAGAACAACATGCACGTGTGACTTGATGTTGATTGTCTGAAGAACGTAGGTAGGGGGAGAGGGCGACGATGCCGGTCAAGGATATGCCGCTATCGGAGGAGGAGGAGGAGGAGGAGGCGACGTCGGAGACATCGGTGCCGAAAAGCGGGTTGGCGTCCATAGCGACGGATCGGATTGCGGTGAGCGCAAAGGAAGCGGAGGAAGGGCAGAGGAAGGAAGAAGAGGATCGTGGTGATCACGGCGAGCGTGGCGCAGTGGGCACGGCGTGGGGAAGGCGGTGTCGTAGCGATCGCATGGAGGTGGTTCAGGAGGAAACCGTGCAGCTGATACCATGTAGATAATAGAATTGGAGCCAATAATGAATCGTACGTGTTGATCTCAATGTGCATCTATATTCTATAGTGTTACAACAGAGGGTGTTGCTCACTTAGCAACACCTACACTACAGCTAGCGCTCAGGGCGCGTGTACAAGTGGTGATCGTGGTCACCATGCACCATGCTCGGTCAGACAACTGACTCAGTCAAGCGTTCATAGCCGCAACTGTATATCCGGCATGGATCCAAGGATCGTGCGCCCGCGCCGCGCGCATGTGACCGCGTACAGCTGATCGATCGAGCCGGCCGGGCTGGGGGCAGGGCGCGGGGTCAGAATGCTGGAGCATGTCCGTCCCAGTCCCACGGGCCGACGGGCGTACGAGGACGACATGGGCACACACATGGCACTGGCACGTACGGAAACCCCTGGTCCTGCGGCCCTTGCCTGGTCGTACCGTACGGCTAGGCTGTACTATGCATAGGAATAGGATCTCTGGGTCTACAGATTACAGCATCGACTGTGTGCGCGCCATGTGCGAGTCTACTCACTGCTGCACGCATGTGCGCCTGCAGGCTGCAGCTCGATCGAACGTCCACTCCAGAGGAGAAGCCAGGGGCTGCAGATACAGTAGGAGCACTCGTATTCGCTAGCCTTGCCCTTGCTCAATAATCAGCGTCAGTTTCTGATTGCCCATCATGCTGCACATTTGATGCCACCCTTAATTCACGAAGCGTGTCTCCTACCTGCACTACTCAAAGTCTGAAAGCTTGGATAGCCAGTCCCGACCCTCCGTCTCTACTAAGTCGCATTACTATTTCTAGTTATATGGTAGTAATAATGCTATCACGTTTAATTTCCACTATACAGCTTGCAATAAACGTGTTATAATAAAAAAAAAGCCCACCACGGGAACCAGTGGGCTGGGCTGGGCCGTTTTCTTCCATTCCATTCCAGTTCCAGATCTTTTTTTTTATTTTTTATTCAATTTATCAAAAATATATATTCAAAAATTTTTTTGCAAAAATGTCACCCTGCCGCCGGTTCGTTTGGCGGTAATGAGATACCGCCGAATGAACCGGCGGTAAGGGTTCTGGCCCACCGCCTGACAACATATCGCCGGTTCATCCGTCGGTAAGAGGCCAGGGCAATGGGCCTTCGTGGGCCAGTAACTTACCGCATGTTGAACCGGCGGTAGGTGGCGCTTACCGCCAGATGCGCCGGCGGTAAGAACCTACCGCCGGACCAACTGGCGGTAAGGCCCCCTCTTAATCCCGCCCGCCCGCCGCCGCCCGCTAGCCCGCTCACTCCCTGCGCCGCCGCCCGCCCAACTCACGAGTCCGAGACTCGTGTTGTGGCAGACGTGGCAACATGTGCAGAATGCGCACATATAGCAACTCAATGACGAAGGATAAAGTCAGCCACCGATGCCGCCGGGGCCAGCAGATTGATGGTGCTCGGCATGCCGGCGCATGACACATGCGCGCCTTGCACACCTTTTTTTTTTCTTGTCTAATATATCACAATGTTCTAGTACAAAATAGTTTTATGCCTGCTCAGTCACAATGCTGGTTTTATCGGTGCAGAGATGCGATAGAACTTATTTTAGATTTTTTTGGCGGACGAAAGAAATGGATATCGGAGATTTTCTTTCAGCCGAGGAGACAGCCACTGGTGGCGTCGTGCCGCCGTTTTCGCCCCTGCCAAGCTAAGACGACAGTGTTGCAGTGGTGGTGAGCGAACACTCCACAGCGGCCAGCCTGTTGAATCGTGTTTTTAGTGAACACCACTGGTGGCGTCGTGCCGACTTTTTCGCCCCTGCCAAGTTAGGCACCCACAATGTGGTTAAAAGGTGATATTAGATAATAAATACAGTTGCAAAAATTGACCTTAAGCATTGTGGGTCAAATTGACCTTAAGCATAAAAATTCATCCCTAAAAAATTTAATAAATTCATCCCCTAAAAGAAATATTCTCTATCCCCTTACCTAAATTTCAAAACCCATCCCCTAAACATAGGGTACGGAGACCTTTTAGGGGACACCGTTGGAAACAGTCTAAAGCGCACCCCAAGCTTGCGGTCGAACTTAAACAAATAAAAAATTATTCAATTTGTCTTGTCATTTCTCTCTCCAGCATCGTTTCCAGCTCCCATGTGTCTCAGGTGAATAAAAAATTAGCGAGCAGGCCCACCTTATCTCCCCACACGCCATATACATTGGCCTTGTTTATTTTGCATGCAACCAAAAGGCAAACCAAAAAATTGCTACAGTACTCATCACATCGAATTTCGACGCATGCATGAAGCATTAAATGTAGGTAAATAAAATAATTAATTACATAATTTGGCTGGAAAGCGCGAGACGAATCTTTTAAGCCTAGTTAGTTCATAGTTGAATAATAATTACCAAATATAAACGAAAATGCTACAGTAGCCCAATCCAAAAAATTTCACAATCTAAACACAGCCATTGCTCCGGCTGACCATTGTTACTGCCATCTGCAGTGGGTACCACGCTTAAGGTGAATATTGTGCATGCACATTGCGGATGCCCGACAGCGTTGCAGTGGTGGTGAGCGAACACTCCACACCGGCCAGCCTGTTGAATCGTGTTCATGTCCACTCTCGCGAGCCTCTCCTAGTTTGGTATCTCCAGTTCGCAGACGAGTTGTAAGCTCGACCACGTGCTTGCGGTCGGACGGAATTTTGCACAGTTCATCGTTCAGCGGGCCGGGGTTTATATCTATTATTACCGCTATGGAGGAATGATTCCGAAGCTAAGCTCTGGCACCACAAGTGGTTAGTGGATGTCCCAGAGACACGACTGCTGCCCACATGCAATTGTCTACTACGTATTTTAGAGATAATTCTGCACAAATCGGACTGCTACCGAACTACCAGGTGCAACCACGGTGCCTCGTACGTGTAAAGGTCCTAGCTGGCAAAGTCCAGGGTTCGGGGGGTTTTCCGCGGCCGGTTGCCGCAAGGCTTCTTCTTAACGAAAAATGGTGGGGCCGTCATACCCCCGGCCGCGTTTTTTTTTGTAAAGGTTATATATCCTGACAAAACCGCGAGTTAAAATTTCACACTTCGAAAAAAAGGCAACATCCTAGATCGATCGTCACATATATTTGACCGTTTGAAGAATAATATATAGTATACAGTACGTATTTGTGCTCTATTGAGCAAACTTCTTTCGATACGAAAGCAAGGTACAAGCTACATTACACTCTCCGACATTAGTACAGAAAAACTTTAAACTTTTTTGCGACGCCCTCTTTTCTAATAGAGGCGGTTCACAGTTAGCAGGCCCCCTCGTAGCTTGGTGGCCGCCTCTGAAGATCTGTTTTTAGGGGCGGTTCAATTAACAAAACCGCATCTGAAGATAGCTACATTTAAGAAGCGGTTGGGTTAAGAGAACCGCTTTTGAAGATGCATTTTTAGAAGCGGTCATCTTTACAAATCCATCCCTAAAAGATACCCATTTTGAGAGGCAATTCCTTAAGAGAACCGCCTCTACAAATTTATTAACAAAGGTCGTCCTCTTCCGTCAACCAGTGATGGATCCATGAATTTGTGGCTAGGTATGCCAAATGCACAAGGGACGCCGCCCACGGGCCACAGCCGCCGCTCTCGCCGGCGGCCGGCTCCTTCGCTGGGGCAGGGCCATAGGTGCAGCTGCGCAGGGTCGAGGGGGGTGAGCCACCGCCGACGAGCCAGCAGAGCGCGGAGAAGGGGAGGGGAAAGGGCGAGATGGCGTCCGTGCTGGTGCCTGGTGGCTGGTGCTGCCTATGCTTGGAGTCGTAAGATTGCGGCGCGGAGCGAGGAAGCCGAGCAGAGGGCGAAGCAAGCGACGCAATTCTGGGGTTGGTTCCGTCGTGGGCTGCCAAAAAGGCTAATCGATTCGGCTCGTCAGCGGCACAATACTACGCAAATATACCATGGTACGTATAATTACATGTATACATATTATTTTTTCCTCTCAAATATTGGGTATGCCTTGGCATACAGGGGTATACCCCTGGCTCCGTCACAGCAGTCAACCACCCCCTAAAAATGATCCCCTAATTCCCATTTCTATCTTCCTCCTCGGGACAGTGCTGAGCACCATGGTTCAGCTCACTTGGAGGCCAAGAAATCTCAAAAATAGAGGGGGAAGGTTTTGCCTTTTGAAACGTTGAAGGAGTTGGGTTTGAGAGGTGAGATTGTTTGGCATCCCTAAACACTTTTAAACTTTAGGAGCGGTTTCTTTCACTGCAAGATGCGCCTAGAGAGAGAGAGACATGCATGATGTTTAATTTTTTACTAGCAATTTAGACGCAATCTTGCCCAACTTACTTGGGCTCAAATGAACTCTAGTTAATTTCTATATTTATTTATCATTTTTAACCTTTAGATCTGGAATACTATAATATTTGTATAAAGAGTATTGTCGGGAACCGTAATTAGGGATATCCCAAATGGACGGCCCTCAAGCACACAAAACACCTGGCTAAAAGGGAAAACGCCAGCAAAACAAGCCCCTGGACCGTCTCAAGGACAACATGGAGCCAAGCCGCGGCCCACCTGAGGCCCAACGGGCCAGAACGAAGTAATCGTGGTTCGCCCGAGCCCAGCCTCGGGCGAGCGACGATTCTCCGATTTGCCCGAGCCCTGCCACGAACAGAAGGGGCATTCGCGACTCGCCCGAGGTCGGCCTCGGGCGAGAGACACGTTTCCGACTCGCCCGAAGCCAGCCTCGGGCAACGCCTTGGGCGAACCTTTGCCTCGGCCAACTACCCCGGCACCAGAACATGCACATTTAATGCAGTCTGTATGCCAACCACTCCGTCATGGACGCCAAAGTCAACAAAGGACGACGCGATGGAGGCCTAATTCACTTTTACCGCCCACGACGCCATCCTGAACGCGGATACCGGGCACTATTCCACCACTCCGACGACTGTTTCACCTACCAAAGCCATGACTGCTTGCAACGTCCCGTCTGGGCTTCGGGGCGAGTCAGCCTCGGATCACACCTCTACGTCATCGACCGGGCCTCGGCTCTCTATGTAACACCCGGTTTATAAAAGGACATAAACCGAGCAATCATATACGTGCCAGGATCAAGTCACACGTATATACAACAGAATGAACAGTATATCACAGCACATATCACGTAAAAAGATATAATAAAGCGAGTACGAATGTTATTTATTACATTAATGACAAAAATGTCTGATACAGCGGAAGCGAAGTACAAATACGGTAAAAACTCTTCGAAGCTGAGCAGGGCGCCACAGGGACGTCGACTGGGAGACGAACACCTAGAAGTCCTCGTAGTCCTGGTAGCGCTGAACGAACTCCCTCGTGTCGGCAGGAACTGAGCAGCAGTAGCGTATCCAAGAGGAAAAAGTAGAGAAGAGGCAAGAGTGAGTACACAACTTGTACTCAACAAGTATAACACAAACTATGAGGCTCTAAGGTTGGCTGACTGACTGCATTAGCTTTTAAGTCTTGGCAAAATTTTATTAAAGCTATTTACTACGAGTTGATGAATTACCAAAAACCCAGTTTCATAGTAATTAATCAAAATTAATCATGTTACTACTGAGAACCAAACCAAACCAAACCAAGCCACCCGGGGAAACCTGCCTCATCAAAGGAAGATAACCCCACTAATCAAAAGGAGGATCTGGGCCGCTCATGACCGTGAGCACGGCTAGTATACCAGTTTTACACTCTGCAGAGGTTGCACATCTTTACCCACAAGTCGTGAGCTACGCCAGTTGTTCATCACACTTCCTTAGGTGAGATGGCTAGGGACTCACTACGAGGCCTTTACAAAGAATCTCGTTGGTAGGGAGTAACCGCGAGGGTGGATTGGCGACT
The DNA here is from genome assembly GCF_016808335.1 of Panicum virgatum. Lineage (NCBI taxonomy): Eukaryota > Viridiplantae > Streptophyta > Magnoliopsida > Poales > Poaceae > Panicum > Panicum virgatum. Next base: position 48,462,295 of record NC_053141.1, on the reverse strand, counting down.
ATGGAGCAGGTCTAGTGGGCGTCAAGACACGAAGCACAGACGAGGCCACTCAGCACGAGGGCCATAGAAGCTTACCGCCCCTGCCCCGCAGGTAAGTTACTCCAAACCAAAAAGACCTAATTATTACACCAAGACCGTCCCATTCCAGTCTTGTGGTAGCGCTGTTGTCCCAGGTTGTCACTCTATGAACCGGTCCTTATGGAGAGTGGCCAACCAAGCACTAAGCACCGTGCTGGCCCCCTAAACCAAGTTTCTAACAAAACATATTTTAACGAGACGTGAGCCACCCAAGCACGAAGCACAGAGGGTCACTCCCAGAATTAAGTTGCATATACCATTAATCAAATTAATTAAAAAGGACCATTATGTGTTATAGCGCGGCACCTAGCACAACTAACCAAAATGCAACCCAAGGATATATATAAAGGATATAAAGTGGCTAGGAAAGTCCTTATAGGCATACAATATTAAAATGCAGTATGAAATTTTAATTAAAAGTGATAGGTTGTTCATGTTATACTTGCCTTCCTCGTACTGCTCCTGCTGCTGCTCAAACTGGTCAGAAGACGGCTGCTCCGGGTACGGGTACTGGGGCTCCTCCGGTAGCTCAACGTCTACTCAGGAACACATGGCCAAAAACAATGCACAACAATAAGCATACAAGCAAACAATAGCAAAAGCTAAGAAACAGTACATCAATACATAAAAACAGCACACAAAACTAGTCTAAAACTATTCTACGCGTTACAACGATCGCGTGGATATAAAGAACGCTTAAAACGGAGCTAAAACGCATAATCTAGGCTAAAAACAAGTTCCAGGGACCTATTTGTAAGAAAACTGGAGTTCCAGGGGGTTTCTGGGCAAAACCTAGGACTAAAACATAATTAAACTATAACTTTGCGGTCTAACTCGTAAAAGAACAAGGGCTGGACGGCGGGTTCAAATTCTAGAGAGCTCAGGGGTCCAAGTGAATAAAACAGGACCGGTTTGTAAATACTTTTGAACAGGCTGGGACAGCGGGTTAATTTCAAGGAAGTTGGGGGCTCTTTAGCAAAAGAGCCGGGCTGAAGCGGTATCTTCGCATCTCGGCCGTTGGATCGCGATTGTGCGGCTCGGAACGAAACGTTACGCAGGATCTAATCCTATGCATTGGTCTCGGATCGGCGAGCTATTCCGCGGCGGCGCACGGCTGGGGCTCACCGGACTTGGCCAAACTTGGCCGTCCGTGCACGAAATCCTGCGCGGCTTGGCTCTAGAGGCTGCGCACGGCACTATTAAACTACCTAGGACATCTACGCGGGTCTGCAGGAAGCGAAGCGGCGCGCGCCAGGGCGGAGCGGCCCCTGCACGCGGTGGCGCTACGCAGCGCCGGCGTTCTAGTCTCTGGGGTGGACGAGAGCGGACCACATCCACACTACGAGCGAGAGGGAGGCGAATCGGATCTCACCATGGCTTGAGTCGGGCGGAGACGCGGCGCAGAGGGGTCGGCGGGAAGTCCGGCGGCGGAGGGTGCGATGGATCCCGTGGAGCGGCCGTGGGGGTGCGGCTCCCGGTGTCCTGATCCCGTGTACAGGTGCGCGGTCGGGCTGCGGAGGCGAACATGGGGTCAGGGGGGCCAGAGCGTCACCGAAGGCGAGCTATTGCTCGGAGGCGGCCTCACCTGGGGTGGCAGATTTCGGGTGTGATTCCGGCGTTGCAGAGGTCGGAGCTGAGGAAAGGCCGGCTTGGGAAGCTTCTTGGCGTCACAGTGGATCTTCTGCGGGGGCTCGCAGGGGCTGGGATTCAGCTTGGTGGTGGATTCACGGCGGTGCAGAGCCCTGCGGGCGGAGCTCGGCGAGGCGGGGCAGAGCGGCGCGGAGGTGGCGGCTACGATGTGGCGTCGTGAGAGTGCAGGGGAGGGACTCGGTGTTTAAAGGCAAGGATCTGGGGGTCCTAGGCGTACACGCCCGGCGATCTCTCGCCGTGATTCGCGGCTGAGCTGCGCACGGGGAAATCGGACCGATAACGGCGCCGCGTGATCCTGTTAGGGTAGCTTCTAGAAGGGGAAGGTGCGAGGGTAGCTGGCGATTGGCCCTACGAGGCCCGGGGTGGTCCACGGGGTAGCAGGACGCAGCGCGGGCGAAGCGGGGAGTCCGGCGAAGATCTCGCGGGAGGAAGGAGAAGGTACTGACAGCGGGCCCAGCCGGTCAGCGAGACGAGGAAGAAAAGGTGACGCGCGGGCGTGGGAGAGGCGACTGACGCGCAGGGCCCAGTTGGCAGGCGGTGCGGCGTGCTGGGCCGGATTGGAGCGGGGCGTGCGGGGCTGAGGCGGGGACGCGGTGAGCTGGGCCACGGGCGCGCGGGGTCGGGCTGCGCGGTGCTGGGCTGGAGCAAGGACGTGCACGGGAGAGGCTGTGCGCTGATCGTGGGCTGCGGGCCGCTGAGTGGGAACGGGCCGCGGGGGAAAAGGCTGGGCTGGTTTGTTTGCTGGGCCGCGGGGAGAGAGAGAAAAGGAGCTGGGCTGGGTTTTCTGGGTTTCTTTTCTATTCTATTTCCTCTCTCTTTTCTATTTCTAAATCAAACAAAGTTTGAATTCAAATACAAATTTGAATTCAAACCACACTCAAATAATTAAAACTATGCACCAGCATGAATGCAACACCAAAATTTAAACCTATGATAAAATTTTAATTACTTAAGGAACAAAATTTTAGATTAAATGCAAGTCTAACACCATAAACCTTAGAAAATTAAAAAAAACCAATTAAATTTATTATAAATTGCTGAAATTTAAACTAGTGTGTTACAGACCCTACCCCCTTAAAGAAATCTCGTCCCCGAGATTTAGCTGGGCTGGCTAGCAAAGAGATCTGGATATGTCTTCTTTAGCTCATCTTCTCGCTCCCATGTAGCCTCAGCTTCACTATGATGACTCCACTGAACTCTGCACATCTTGATGCGCTTGTTCCGAGTAACCCTTTCTGATGTCTCCAGAATCTTCACCGGATGCTCAGTATAAGTCAGATCTTCCTGCACATCTACTCCATCCAGTGGTGCCTGCTCCTCGGGTACTCGCAGACACCTTTTCAGCTGAGATATATGGAAGACATCGTGAACTCCTGAGAGGCTGGTGGGCAACTCCAGGCGATAAGCAACCTCGCCTTTCCTCTCTAACACCTTGAATGGACCAACATACCGAGGTGCTAACTTCCCCTTGACATTAAACCTGTGGATTCATCTCATCGGAGACACCTTTAGGTATACATGATCACCAATACTAAAAGTCAGGTCTCTCCGTTTGCCATCAGCATAGCTCTTCTATCTGCTCTGTGCAATCCTCAGATTTTCTCGCACAGCCTGAACCATCTGCTCTGCATCATCTATGATCTCAGGGCCAAAGAGCTGCTTCTCACCAATCTGATCCCAATAGAGAGGAGTCCTGCACTTTCTGCCATATAATGCCTCGAAGGGGGACTTCTTCAGACTGGCCTGATAGCTGTTGTTATATGAGAACTCAGCATAGGACAGGCACTTATCCCAACTAGTACCGTACTGAATGGCACAAGCTCTCAGCATATCTTCCAACACTTGGTTGGTTCTCTCTGTCTGCCCATCTGTCTGAGGATGATAGGCGGTGCTGAATCGCAGCTTCGTATCCAACGAATCATGGAGCTGCTCCCAGAACCGTGAAGTGAACTGAGATCCTCTGTCAGATATAATCTTCTTGGGAACACCATGCAAACAGACAATCCGAGAGATGTACAACTCTGCAAGTCTAGCACCGGAGTAAGTAGTGTTCACTGGAATGAAGTGGGCAACCTTCGTCAATCGATCCACTACTACCCATATGGAGTTGTACCCCTTCTGAGTACGAGGCAATCCAACAATGAAGTCCATAGTGATCTCCTCCCATTTCCACTCTGGAATCTTCAAAGGCTGTAACAGACCTGCTGGCCTCTGATGCTCAGCCTTGACACGCTGACATGTGTCACAAATAGCCACGTACTCTGCCACTGAACGCTTCATCCCATACCACCAGAAACGTTCCTTCAGATCATAGTACATCTTCGTGCTGCCCGGATGAATAGAATAAGCTGTATCATGGGCCTCACTCAGAATCAACTTCCAGAGATCATTCACATCTGGCACACAGATCCGGTTCTTGTACCACAAGGTACCCTGATCATCCTCTCTGAAGTGTGGGGCCTTGCCCTTCTTGAGCAACTCACGGATCTCCTGCAGCTTCTCATCTTCTTTCTGATGCCGCCTGATCTCTGACTCTAGAGTCGGTACTGCCTCAAATGCTGCACTGGAGGTATGATGCAAGAAGCCCAGACTCAACTGCTCGAACTCCTCGCATAACTCTGGAGGCATCTGGAAAGCCACGGCCATGTTGACATAACTTCTTCTGCTCAGAACATCTGCTACAACATTGGCCTTGCCCGGATGATAGTGAATCTCCAGGTCATAGTCCTTGACCAACTCTAACCATCTTCTCTGCCGCATGTTCAGCTCATTCTGCGTGAAAATGTACTTGAGGCTCTTGTGATCAGTGTAGATATCACACTGCTACCCATACAAGTAATGCCTCCAAATCTTCAGAGCATGCACAACTGCGGCTAACTCAAGATCATGAGTGGGATAATTCAGCTCATGCCGACGTAACTGCCGTGAAGCATAAGCAATCACTCTGCCCTCCTGCATCAGAACACACCCAAGACCATCCTTCGAAGCATGACAATATACCGTGAACCTCTTCGTCTGGTCTGGCAGAGTCAGGACTGGCGCCGTAGTCAACCTTTTCTTCAGCTCATCAAAGGCCCTCTGACGCTCATCAGTCCAAACGAAAGCCACATTTTTCTCCAACAAAGAAGTCAAAGGCTTTGCGATCTTGGAGAAATTCTCAATGAACCTCCGATAATATCCAGCTAAGCCCAAGAATGACCTGACTTCCTTTACTGTCTGCGGTGTCTCCCACTCGAGCACATCCTTCACCTTGCTCGGATCAACAGCAATGCCTCCCTAAGAGATAACATGACCGAGGAATGGAACCTCGTCAATCCAGAACTCGCACTTGCTGAACTTGGCATACAACTGATGCTCCCTCAGTCTCTGCAATACAAGTCTCAGATGCTCCTCATGCTCTTCTTCTGTCTTGGAGAAGATCAGAATATCATCAATGAAGATCACCACGAAGACATCCAGATAGTCCATGAAAACCATGTTCATCAGATGCATGAAGAAAGCCGGGGCATTAGTCAAGCCGAAGGACATGACCGTTGTACTCATATAGCCCGTACTTGCAAGTGAATGCCGTCTTCGGAATATCCCCAGGAAGGATCCTCAGCTGAAAATAACCCAAACGAAGATCAATCTTCGAGAATATACGAACACCTCGAAGCAGATCAAAGAGAACCTCAATACGGGGCAGTGGATGCTTGTTCTTGATAGTAACTGCATTCAGCTCTCGATAATCGACACACATTCTCTTCGAGCCATCCTTCTTATCTACCAGCAACAATGGAAAAGCCCAAGGAGAGAAGCTGCGATGGATATAGCCCTTGGCTAGCAACTCATCAATAGTCTTCTTAACTTCTTCATGCTCTATAGGTGCCATGCGGTAGGGCCGCTTTACAATAGGAGCTGTGCCAGGCAAGAGATCAATAGAAAACTCGATGTCGCATTCAGGCGGCATACCTGGCAAATCATCCGGAAAGACATCCGGGAATTCAGACACCACGCGAATACCATCCGTGGGTCTAGCCTCCATCTGATGAAGAAATCTAGAAGGCTCTGAAGCACTGACTGTCACCTCTTGGCCATCAGATGCTGACAAGTGAACTGTCCGCTGAGCACAATCAATACGGACTCCCCATCTAGTAAGGGTCTCCATGCCCAAAATCACATCTATCCCCGAGGAATCAATGACGATCAAACCAGTGCGGAATTCTACCCCCCTTTATGACCATACTAACTCTGGAGCATATAGAACATGTATGTATCTGGCCCCCAGGTGAGGTAACTACCATAGCTGTCCTCATACAAGAAACTGGTATACCATGCTTCTCGGCAAATGACTTGGAAATCAAAGAATGAGTAGCACCGGTATCGAAAAGCACTGTAGCGGGGTGAGAGTTGACCATGAATGTACCAATAACCACGTTAGGAGCCTCGGCCGCTGACTCGGCCGTCACGTGGTTCACTCGACCCTGTGCTGGCGCCCTGTGCTGAGCTGGGCGCCCCTGCTGTCCCGCCTGCGCCTTCCGGGGGCAAGTGTTGGCGTAGTGCCCCGGCTGGCCGCAGTGATAGCAAGTGCGAGGGGGTCCCTGAGCCTGCTGTCCGGCAGGAGGAGCTGCCTGCCGTGGAGCCTGAGGTGCTGGCGGAGCTGGTGGAGCAGCACGAGCCGGAGGTGCTGGTAACCTCGGGCCCTGACCTGCCTGCTGCTATCGAGGCAGGTACTGCTGCGGCCTCTGCTGGTACTGCTGGGGAGGCCGACGGTACTGCTGCTGCTGGTACTGCTGGGTGGCTGGAGGCGAGGACGAGTGTTGCTGCCGGAAGCAACGAGGACAATCTTCCTCTTCTTGTCCTCCATCTCCAAGTGCTTGCGCTCAGTGTTGAGCGCGCTGTCAACCAGATGGTTGAAGTCGTCGAAGCGGAGGTTGAGCAGCGCGTACTGGAGGTAGTCCTCAAGACCCTCCATGAAGTGCTCCTGCTTCTTGCGGTCATCCGCAACATCGGCAGGGGCGTAGCGAGCAAGCTGCAGAAAGCGATCACGATACTCCGTGACCGACATAGTCCCCTAAAGTGACAAAGACAGATAGACATCGAAAGATTAACTCAAGATTTATAAGGATAGAACAAGGGGGCATTAGCTCAAAAGAAACCGCTGAATGATTATATCTAAGATTACCTATTTCAGTGCAAGGAACTCCTTCTGCTTCATCTTCATAACGCCCGCGGGGACGTTGTGGCTGCGGAACCGCTCCCGGAACTGGAGCCAGGTGAGAGCCTCGCGATCCTGATTTGGGTGGGACTCCCACCAGTCCAAAGCTACCCCTCGCAGCTGTCCTGCTGCGTACAAGACTCGCTCTCGATCATCGCACTGGGCGATGTCCAGCTGGCGCTCCACTGCACGGAGCTAGTCGTCAGCCTGAAGAGGGTCGGACGTGTGAGAAAACGTCGGCGGGTGACCCCTCAGAAACGCAGCACGCCTGTCGCGAGGCTGCGGCGGTGGAGGAGGCGGAGGCTGAGTGTGAGCCTGCTGAAGAGCCTGAACAGTGTTGTTCAGGGTGGCCATCATCTGCATCTGGAGCTGGAAGTACTGCTCTGGGGTCAGAGGCGGAGGCATCGGGATCCCAGTACCCTGGTTGTTCTGTCCCTGCTGGTCAGAACCACGCCTGGTGTTCACCATCTGATTTTGGACAAAAGATTTCATGAGTAAGAATATTGCAGAAATAAATTCAGATGGATATGATATTTTTCTGCGAGAAGGACTTAGACATGATAAAGTAGACAGGATAGAGTGGACTATTTTACCCCCAACAATCTAACTCATTTTATTAATTAATTAACTTTAATTTAATGCTGATTTTCATTAAACAAATTTAAACTACTAAGCTATGCAATCATTCAAAAATCCAAATCAAATATGTAGCATAATAACAAGCAGACAATTTTCACGACTTAGCCGAGTTTAACATACGACTCGACTAACACAATGCGTCGCAGAACGTGCTATCGTATTATTATAAAAGGGTCACCTAGCTTATACTCATGGTGGTCAGATGACTGATTCAGGCCAAAATCTACGAAAACTATTCTTTAGAGAGAGAAATCAAGGCAAGACGAGTAAAAGGCATAGAATTCAAGGGGTATAATAGTAAAATAGTTTTAGCAGACAAGGATGAGAGAGAAAAAATCTTAAAACTCGACCAGTTCTATCTAGGCTTCGTCCTACAGTCGATACGGCTCTGATACCACTCTGTAACACCCGGTTTATAAAAGGACATAAACCGAGCAATCATATACGTGCCAGGATCAAGTCACACGTATATACAACAGAATGAACAGTAAATCACAGCACATATCACGTAAAAAGATATAATAAAGCGAGTACGAATGTTATTTATAATATTAATGACAAAAATGTCTGATACAGCGGAAGCGAAGTACAAATACGGTAAAAACTCTCCGAAGCTGAGCAGGGCGCCACAGGGACGTCGACTGGGAGACGAACGCCTAGAAGTCCTCGTAGTCCTGGTAGCGCTGAGCGAACTCCCTCGTGTCGGCAGGAACTGAGCAGCAGTAGCGTATCCAAGAGGAAAAAGTAGAGAAGAGGCAAGAGTGAGTACACAACTTGTACTCAACAAGTATAACACAAACTATGAGGCTCTAAGGTTGGCTGACTGACTGCATTAGCTTTTAAGTCTTGGCAAAATTTTATTAAAGCTATTTACTACGAGTTGATGAATTACCAAAAACCCAGTTTCATAGTAATTAATCAAAATTAATCATGTTACTACTGAGAACCAAACCAAACCAAACCAAGCCACCCGGGGAAACCTGCCTCATCAAAGGAAGATAACCCCACTAATCAAAAGGAGGATCTGGGCCGCTCATGACCGTGAGCACGGCGAGTATACCAGTTTTACACTCTGCAGAGGTTGCACATCTTTACCCACAAGTCGTGAGCTACGCTAGTTGTTCATCACACTTCCTTAGGTGAGATGGCTAGGGACTCACTACGAGGCCTTTACAAAGAATCTCGTTGGTAGGGAGTAACCGCGAGGGTGGATTGGCGACTATGGAGCAGGTCTAGTGGGCGTCAAGACACGAAGCACAGACGAGCCACTCAGCACGAGGGCCATAGAAGCTTACCGCCCTTTGCCCCCGCAGGTAAGTTACTCCAAACCAAAAAGACCTAATTATTACGCCAAGACCGTCCCATTGCAGTCTTGTGGTAGCGCTGTTGTCCCAGGTTGTCACTCTATGAACCGGTCCTTATGGAGAGTGGCCAACCAAGCACTAAGCACGTGCTGGCCCCCTAAACCAAGTTTCTAACAAAACATATTTTAACGAGACGTGAGCCACCCAAGCATGAAGCACAGAGGGTCACTCCTAGAATTAAGTTGCATATACCATTAATCAAATTAATTAAAAAGGACCATTATGTGTTATAGCGTGGAACCTAGCACAACTAACCAAAATGCAACCCAAGGATATATAATAAGGATATAAAGTGGCTAGGAAAGTCCTTATATGCATACAATATTAAAATGCAGTATGAAATTTTAATTAAAAGTGATAGGTTGTTCATGTTATACTTGCCTTCCTTATACTGCTCATGCTGCTGCTCAAACTAGGTCAGAAGACGGCTGCTCCAGGTACGGGTACTGGGGCTCATACGGTAGCCTCAACGTCTACTCACGAACACATGGCCAAAACAATGCACAACCATAAGCATACAAGCAAACATAGAAAAAGCTAAGAAATAGTACATCAATACATAAAAACAGCACACAAAACTAGTCTAAAACTATTCCGTTACAACGATCGCGTGGATATAAAGAACGCTTAAAACGGAGCTAAAACGCATAATCTAGGCTAAAACAAGTTCCAGGGACCTATTTGTAAGAAAACTGGAGTTCCAGGGGGTTTCTGGGCAAAACCGAGGACTAAAATGTAATTAAACTATAACTCTGGGGTCTAACTCGTAAAAGAACAAGGGCTGGATGGCGGGTTCAAATTCTAGAGAGCTAAGGGGTCCAAGTGAATAAAACAGGACCGGTTTGTAAATACTTTTGAACAGGCTGTTACGGCGGGTTAATTTCAAGGAAGTTGGGGGGCTCTTTGGCAAAAGAGTCAGGCTGAAGCGGTATCTTCGCATCTCGGCCGTTGGATCGCGATTGTGCGGCTCGGAACGAAACGTTACGCAGGATCTAATCCTATGCATTGGTCTCGGATCGGCGAGCTATTCCGCGGCGGCGCACGGCTGGGGCTCACCGGACTTGGCCAAACTTGGCCGTCCGGGAACGAAATCCTGCGCGGCTTGGCTCTAGAGGCTGCGCACGGCACTATTAAACTACCTAGGACATCTACGCAGGTCTGCAGGAAGCGAAGCGGCGCGCGCCATGGCGGAGCGCCCCTGCCGCGGTGGCGCTACGCAGCGCCGCGTTCTAGTCTCTGGGGTGGACGAGAGCGGACCACATCCACACTACGAGCGAGAGGGAGGCGAATCGGATCTCACTGTGGCTTGATCGGGCGAAGACCGGCGCAGAGGGGTCGGCGGGAAGTCCGTGGCGGGGGTGGCGGATCCCGTGGAGCGGCCGTGGGGTGCGGCTCCAGGCGTCCTGATCCTGCGTACAAGTGCGCGGTCGGGCTGCGGAGGCGAACATGGGGTCAGGGGGGCCAGAGCGTCACCGGAGGCAAGCTATTGCTCGGAGGCGGCCTCACCTGCGGCGGCGGATTTCGGGTGCGATTCCGGCTTGGGAAGCTTCTTGGCATCACGGCGGATCTTCTGCGGGGGTTCGCAGGGGCTGGGATGCAGCTTGGTGGTGGATTCACGGCGGTGCAGAGCCCTGCGCGGCGGAGCTCGGCGAGGCGGGGCAGAGCGGCGCGGAGGCGGCGGCTACGTTGTTGCGTCGTGAGAGTGCAGGGGAGGGACTCGGTGTTTAAAGGCAAGGATCTGGGGGTCCTAGGCATACGCGCCCGGCGATCTCTCGCCGTGATTCGCGGCTGAGCTGCGCACGGGGAAAACGGACTGATAACGGCATCGCGTGATCCTGTTAGGGTAGCTTCTAGAAGGGGAAGGTGCGAGGGTAGCTGGCGATTGGCCCTGCGAGGCCCGGGGTGGTCCACGGGGCAGCGGGACGCAGCGCAGGCGAAGCGGGGAGTCCGGCGAAGATCTCGCGGGAGGAAGGAGAAGGTACTGACA
>NC_053141.1:48317132-48441380 GCF_016808335.1 Panicum virgatum | reverse complement strand
AAGCCGCCACTGCTGCATTCATTTAGGATATCGGTGAAACGATTAAAGACCTGCGTGTCTGTTTATCGGAGTGTAATAAAGTTACTCTCTCTTATTTACGTTTTGAACACTGTCTTTTGATATATTCACTTATAATGTCTATCATATGTGTGTAAATTTGATTCTGGCGCACATATGAGATGCATTCGGTTTTGTTCTAAAAATCGGGTGTGACATGGAAGAGTCAAATTACTACTTGAACTTCAAACTTTCAGCTGGATCTACTGCTTACGAGCAGGGCCATGTTCTACAGACCAGACTCTATTGGCAAAATTGAGAGAACAGAGAGTTTCTCCTGAATTTGTAGAGTTTGGACTTATCTGCACTATTGAAAGGAATGCAAGGCAACCCTCTAGAACATTTTCCACTAAGCAAGAATGAGATATTTTTCATGGAGTACTCTAGAATTAGTAATAAGTAAATTTGAAATGTTAGAATATTTTTGGAATTCTCTAGAAGGGGAACACTTGTCCTAATACTATGGTTCCCCTTGACCTATAAATAGAGCCCGTCACTCCTTGCCATGGCAATCCATTCCATGAGCAAGGTAGATGAGTGTGTTGTGGTAGGGCTAGAAGGGTTGAGTGCTAGGCTAGCCACTGAAAGGTGTGCTTGTTACTTTGTAATTTTGTTGCTCCAATAAAGTACAGTGTCTTTTATAAGTGTTAGGTCTCCACGGGTTAAGCCTAAGTACTTTAGTGTATAAGTTGTGATCCATCGAATGTGGCTCTGTCAACCGGCGCTCACAACAGGGTCTGGGCTTCATCGAAGGTTGGCTCTGTCACCCGGAACGCCAGCTTCATATGTTGGTAGGCTCTTGCCTCCCTGAGAAGCCAAAGGCGGCTCTGCCGTCAAAAGGACCCCGGTACAACTAAGTAATAGAAGCTGACCAACTCTGGAGTAGTAGTTGGTGTGTCATAGGGGTAGATCCTCAACTTATGTGGGTATTAGGGCCACCTCACTATCCAAACATGCAACAAACATTAGAGTCTTGCAATGTCCCCACGTGAAATTCAAATAAATAAGTTTATCCCCTTGCTTTTTTGTTTAGCCATTCTAGCAAATGAATGCGAACCAATAGAAGAAAACAAATTCTAGAAGCTACAGGTAAAACTTACTAAAACTCCCTGCAGTTAGATAAAAACATTAATTGATTGGCTAAAAAACTTACTCAACGAGCTTTGGAGCAAACGAGTCAACTTGGGGTTCCTATTTGATAGCAAAAAGGAAATGGAGGCAACTGCGAGAGAAGATAATTTAAGCAGCTAAGCATGATAGATGCCTTAGGACTAACCTGAATGGGATATGGAAACTTTTTGAGGCAAGGGTAGATATAACATCACCCAAGACAGATAATGATTTGTTGATGAACTGTGACTCCGTCAGTCTAACTTCTTCTGTTCCAGGTTTAGCTACTCTCTCACTTCCAAAAAGATCAACCAACCACATATGGCTTCTGCTCCTCTGATCTGTCACCAAATTCTCGCTCCTAACAGTGACCCGAACCAAACTGCAAATAGGATACAAGTCCAAGATACATAACATGAGGAAAGATGTTTATCTAAATATTGTAGTAATGCCCATTAACAAAAATTGAATCTAAAGGGTAGTGATTAATCTTGAAATGAATGTTTATTCTAGATTACGATCTGATTAATTGATTAGAATGAATACATAACATGAGGTAGAACACCACCCTACATGTGGGAGCGGCTACTGAGTTCATTTGCCTTGGTAGATCCAACAGATCTATTTTTAGCGCCAAATTTCAGTTTCTCCCATACAACATGTATGTTATGAACCAGAACCTCAACCAAACAAGGCACCTCTTGAGTTCCATCAGCACTAAGCTTAATTTCCAACCTTGGATCATAACAAGATACCATCATCAACAAAAACTTGTCAAAGGAAGGAGAAAAAAATCATGTACCTCTTTGATTGCTCAATGCTCTCATTGAGATCTCTGATCTTTTCATTGTAAACTTATAAAATGGTGATAGAAAATGCATATGTAATACACCCACTTCTCTCCTCCGACACTTTGAACAATTCTTTCAAAGCTCTATAATTTAAACCCCTATTTTCTGGAACCCCTTCCATTGTGAAGGTCTTTCTACTTCCTCTCTGTCCATAAGCAAATATGCATTTGTTGAAACCATCCATCACTGATCTAACAATAGGCATAGTCACTGGAAATACAGTCACTGAAAAAAAAAGATTGGAATTACTAATAAGAATACTAGATAAATCAGCTAGGTACAGTTTCTTTATAGCTATTCAAAAATATACAATCTCAAAAAAATACAATCACTGAATTTTTTTTTTGGAATTTCTATATGTTAAAGACGCACCGCTCCGTGGCCAACTAGACCATCCTCATATGCGAAAGAGATTTGGATCGTCCGATGGCCATCTTGCGGCTACCATTCTTTCCACCGCAGTAATGTTACAAATATCTTCTCATCCAAACCTTTCTTCCTCCTTCCCAACGTCTTCCATGGTTTGTTATCAAAAAAAAAAAACGTCTTCCATGGCCTGCCTCTTGTGCACCTGCGCCTAACTCCAACCATCACTGCATCTCACCTTCGGTGTGGGAAGATGCTAGACACGCTTCCTTCCTCCGCCGAGCGGACAGTGAAGGCAGCGGCGGTGACCTCTTCTATGGAAAGAAAAACACGCCTCCCCAGCTGGACCTGGCGAAGCGAATGCGGCGGCCACCGTGGCGCTGCTGACGGCGTCGGGCGGGCAGCTCCACAGGCGAGAGGAGGCTCGTGGCCACGACACTCATCACCTCCGACGACAGCTTCTCATTGCGCTGTCGTCTGCCGACCTCCTCCTCACCCCCAAACTCCTTCCTCTTCCTAATGAAAGCGGCGGCCACCGTGGTGCTGATGGTGGCGGCAGGCAGGCGCAGCTCCACAGTTGCTCAGCGCGCTGCTGTCCGTCCACTCCTCTCTATTCTTCACCAACAGCAGACCATCTGTCAATCTCCCTGACCAGGCCATCTTGGTCCAATTCCTTTTGAGGTGAGCACCTCCATACCCTACTCTACCCGCCCCAACTCTCACCCTTCCCTATCCCTGCCTGAGCAGAGCTCCCGAGACAGCAACAATGGCAGCTCGGAGCCGACCATCCTCCACCCCCTCTCCCATGCTCGGAGTACCCAAAACTGAACCCCCACATCCTCCTCTCTCTTCCCATGTCATCGGATTCGAGGACAGTAGCCAGAGTTGCTGCCTGCTCGAGCAAACTAGTCATGGCGGATAGAACAGAGGAGCACAAGCTATGCTGTCTGTCGACATCTCCCCCTCTATTCTAATTTTGTGAACTGGTATATCATATAGAGACCACCAATCCAAAAGCCCAGTCGCTATCCTATGGGTCGTCGCCTCGGTGCTCCACCTCGCGGCGTGAAGCAATTATCTTTTCAGCAAAGCCACTGAAACAGATTGTCTATTTCAGTCAGAGCTTATCGGACTTATTGTTGATCCTTTGTTAAGCAAGTTTAACTTGCCTGGTAACCCACTCCCTCTGTTTCATTTCATTTCTCCTATGGTTTGAAATGTAGATTTTATGGTGCAGCAATTCCTCTATCTATATAACTTATATAGATGCAACCCACTAAGTGTCATAATTGTATTACTCTTAATCCTCATGCTGCCACATCATCAACCCACTAAATGTCATGCTCAACCCACTAGGTGTCATGCTGCCACATCAACCCACTAAGTGTCATGCTCAACTCACCAAGTGTCATGTTGCCACATCATCAACTCACTAAGTGTCATAATTTCTATTTCTCTCAATCGTGTTTTCCATATATTTTCACTATGCCGCGATTCATCAAAAGTATAAATAAAGAAGTAGCCCACCAGCCAAACTATTTATTTATCAATTAAATATTACTCTATATAACATATAGGTGTTAAAAATCCCCTCTCTTTATTTCCTTTTATTATTGCTTCATGAACGTTATTTTTATTTATCAATTAAATATTAGTCTATCTAATATTAATAAATAAAAAAATTCACATTTGTTCCAAGAAAAATACAAAATAATTCATCTCCTGTGGTCTTTCTGTCTTCTAATATTGATACATCCCACTAGGAAACGTTAATTTATATTTCTCTCAAACCTTATTGAGTCACCAACGATGCAAGAAGCACTCCTTCGTCCACCTTATGACCATATCTTTTTATTTCTTTCATATTAGTAACTTGATCATCCAAGTTGCTATTTCTTTAAGTCTCTCTGTCTATCAATGTCACCACCACCCCTTCCACTTCTCATGATCTGTACAACCCTAACACTGTATATATTTTGCCCAGTCAAAACCATCGCAACATTACACACACTCTCAACTCCACTATTCCAACTTCAGGATTTTTGTCTGGAAGTCCTGCAGCAACACCCAGAGTATTCGATGGACTGAGGTGGTCCGGCTGCTGGTGGCCTCTGACGCCAGCTGGGAGCTGGGGCGGTTCCTCCTGATGATGATGCCGGCTGCTGCAGGTGATGAGCAGCATCGCCATCGCTACTGCCTGCTGACAGCCAGCGGAAGGAAATTCGTGACCCTCATGCAGGAGGTTGTGGGCGGCGTAGCCTGCCCGTTGCAAAGTCTTGGTCTTGGCATGGACGGCAACGCCGCGCTGCTTGTCGCGGACTTGTTCAGGGAGTACGTGCGCTCCATCCTAGACCTATTATTGTTAGAGGAGGAGGAGGAGGAGGAGCTCGTCATCCCGAAGAAGAAGAAGAAGAGGAAGAAGAAGAAGAGGAAGAGGAAGAAGAGGAGGAGGAAGAAGGAGAAGAAGAAGAAGAAGAACAGCAGCGGTACATGCGGCAGCTCTCCGTGCTAGTCAACTGCTCCACCTTGGTGTCCCTGCTCCCGATCATGGCGCGGACAGCGTCAGCGTAGAGACAAGTGGGCAGCCTGATCAAAGAAGCGGCCGGGCAGGTGTGGAGCTGCTCCTGCCAGCAATTCATACGAGGCACCATGGCAATGGCGGAGGAGGGATCACTGTCTCCAGGAACACCACCAGCAGCAGCAGCACCACCACCACCACCACCAGAGAAGAATGAGTTGATGCCATCTTTGGCTTTCCAGGTGGTGCTCCTTCGGGTGAGGCGGCTTAAGGATGCGTACGGTGGCATCCTGAGCGGCGAGGACGGGACCATGAAGGAGCTGCTGCAGGAGCTGATGCAGGCGCTCGTCTCCTGGCTAGCAACCCGCCGGAGTCGTGGATCGGCCATGGCGCCCAGGCTCAGCTGGACGTCCACTTCCTCCTAGAAATCACGCGGCTTGGCGGTTTCGACATCACGGCCAGTGCGCAGGAGCTGCTAGCTTATTCGGAGAGCAGCAGCAGAGAATGGTGTCGAGGAGGGCTGGGCTGCCGATGCGGCAAGACATGCCGTGCATAAAGTGCTGCTACAGCAGCAGCACCAGCAGCACCACATACCGGCTTCCCTAAATGAAGAAGAAGGAGGAGGAGGAGAGGAGGCAGCAGCAGCCGCAGCCGCAGCCACAGCAGCAGAGGATGCTACGGAGGAATTCGAGTCCGATGACATGGCAAGCAGCAGGGATTCAGCAGCCGCGCACCAAGGGGGTGAGGATGCCAAGTCCAGCGATGAGTTCGTAAGCATCGAGGAAGCAGATGAAGAGAAGCACAATATGCTTAAGCTTACTGTGGGTGGGTGTGGGCTGCGACGACAGCGACAGCAGGAGGCGGCGGCAGGCAACTCCTCCTGTTCCCGTCACGGCGGCAGCTCCCAGTTCCAGAGGCCGGAGCAGGAAGAAGGCGGCGGCGTCGGGGAGGAGCAGGCCCAGATGGCAGTGAACTTAAAAGAGTACTAGTAGTATAGTGACCCATGGATCGGATGAATACAAACAAATACTACTAGCTCCTTGTAATAACTGAATGGGATTGGGATGCATCGTCTGATGAATGAAATGAAATGAAATGCTAGGCAATGTCCAAGAACAAGTAATAATTAACTCGTACTGTCCAAGTACATGAATGAAGAAGCAAGCAACAAGCAGCTAAAGTACTAGCTAGCATCGATCACTTTTTTTTTTTTTGCGAAGCATCAGAAACTGAATAATGGAACAGAAGCATTTCGATCACTTGCTGTTTTGTTTTGTTTTTTCTTCATTCACCACTGGATGGGTGATGGACGGAGTACTTGTACTTTGACTCATCATAATTAAATATATATATATATGTATATAGAGAGAGAGCCATGGATGGTGGGGAGCCCGGCGTGGACCCATGTCAAGCCAGGAATCCCAGCTTCTCCCCGTTCTTCTTGGCAAGGCGGATGAGGCCCTGCCGCTGCTTGGAGTCGGCGCCGATGGTCTTGCAGAACTCGGTGATGACCTGCTTGATTGGATTGGATTACAATTACAATACAAGAGACCAGCCAGACTTGAAGCATGCATGCTCGGTCGCGAGAAAGACAGACACCCAACCCACCTGCGAGTGCAGCGCGATTGCCTTCCCCCTCAGCTGGTTGAAGCGCTTGCGGCCGATGATGTTGCGCGCCACCACCACCAGCGGCGCGAACAGACCCTTGCCGGCGTTCACGTTGCCCATCATCCGCGCCGGCGACCGAAGCGGCCGCGCACTAGACCGGCGCCGCGACATGGCCACCACCGAGTAGGAGGAATCGCCGGAGCCGGACACGGAGTTGGACCACGTAGGGAGTGCCCGCACCCGGGAGAAGGACACAGCGGCCGCCATGCCCTCTTCTTCTTAGCTTGCTCCTACAGGATATAGGATCTCGCGCAAGCACAGCAGCAATGTCCAAGGAAAATACAAGGCAGGCAATGAATGAAGCGGAAGAGATGGAGGAAGAAGGGTGTAGGACGAGCTCTCTGCTTGCTTTGTGGTGGGGAGCGAGCCACACCACACCACACCCGCCGTCTCTCCGCCAAGAAAACGATCGGCTTCCCAAACTAACAAACAAATGTCTGGTTGTGGTTACCACAGCAACGACTCCACCCCAGCAGCGGATGAGGAGTTCCTGGGCAGCAACACACAGCCACCGCCCTGCTGACACGTCAGACTCTGCCTGACCACACTTGCCAGGGCATTCCGCTCCATGGCTGCTCAGCTTCAACCAAATCAAATCACTGTACTCAGCTCATGCAGAGATAAATACTCCAGTTACTACTCTTGTTATTAGTAGCTCAGAAGATCATGGTCCCAACATGGAATATCATGCCAGGTAAAATGCATACGCATGGCACAAGTTAATTGGAGGGGTTCTTTCTTCACACTACTACTACGGAGTACATCTACATGCCAATAAACATAAACAGGTAGCTAATGTTGCTCAACCCCTCAGCCTCAGGCTTGCATCCAAAATATCAATCATATCATCAGTCAGTCCCCATCTAATACAGTCTCCAAGCCAAAGTTGGTAGTCCAGGCTCCCCCCTAGTTTCGCCCAGCTGCTCTATCCATCCTCCCTGCCAAAAACAACCATCATACATACATACATACATAATTTCACATTTGCATCAAAACGAAATTTCTGCTTTAATCACTAAAATTGGCTACACACTTGTACTCCGCGGATCACGACAGTATCTGCTTCCGCACATGCATCGGAATGCTTTACAGGGGCCATCCACATCATCAAAATCAATGCCATAATCCTGAAATCACAATTCCAAACAAGGTTCACAAATCCAAAAATTTAAATTGTGAATCAGCACACTAAGCATGTATCTCAACAGATGGCCAGAATGCATGAAAGGGGGGACAAAAAGGAAAAGAAAAAAGAAACAACACATTCCAGATGCAATATTAGCAGATGTTCAATACTGGCTGCTATGAATCTGGTAACCAAAATCATGAGACACTTACCCATGTTAACTCCTCAAATGCCTCCACTTTCTTGGTTGTGAAAAATGCCAGCTGTGCAACAACAATTATTAAATAATCAGCATGCAGCGCTCTTGCTCCTTTCACACACTAACATCAATTAGCTGCGCATCACTTACATGGTAATAATGATGATCAGGTGTCTCAACTTCAACTGGGATCTGAACTAAATTTGCATCATAGCATCTAGTCATATAGTATTGGTTAGTTACAGAAAATGTATCAGAGGAGAGCAGAGAGCGACTACACAAACTATGGCAAGACATTTACAGCCAGCAATGTGCATACCTGTGGTTAATGAATCGCCCAACGTTCCCATAAAACGTTCCATCAATTCCAAGAGCCTCTTCATCCCTCAGTACGCCTTCTGAACCCCAATCAGCATCCAGGAGCACTTGATGCATATGTTTACCATTTCTTGCACTTTCGATTGCTCTTTCGTACAATTCACTACTTGTTAGTACCTCTCCAACATATTCACAGACAAAGGCACCTTTTGGGAGATCCTCCAGGGTCCGTAGTCCCCAGCCCTTCCCCTCACGTGTAAAAAACACCTATACCACGGAATAAAGCGACATTAAGGAATAGTCATGGTCCAGCAACAAATCTGAAGCCTAAGTTGCAGGAACAAACAAATGAACCTTCAACTAGATAAAAAATTCAGGAACATATAGTAAGTTTTGATATCGTTTGGGATGGACTAAGCAATGTCAATGTATAAGTAGCAGGCTATATGATTTAGCGCCAGATTCTCAACCCACTATTAGCGCCGCTATTTCTGCAGTGATAATAGTGCCTGCTCCACAAAACCGCTATAGGCTATAGCGCCGCTATTTGAAAAACTGAGCAATACAGATGGCAAGCACATAGCACAGAAAAGAAGGCATTTCAATGGGTCATTCTTCGGCAAAGAAAGGAACAGTCAAATATTACACATTAAGAAGCTCTAAGTGACTACCATCTAGAATGGAGCACCATAGAAAAGCAGTGTTAATCTGCAAATCTCTTAAAAATATACCTGCAATCTGCATGTTATACCACGTTGAATCACACGATTTCCACACTGCATGCCACATCCACATTTACTCCAGCATTCTTTAACGAATTTTCTAACAAGATGACCTTTGCATGGATCTGGTGAGGCTTCATTCTTAGATCTTTCAAGAGGGCAAGCTTTACAATAGAACCTATGGTGCTTTTCTGGGAAAAGATTAACGGAGGTCCATTCATCAATGAATGCTGTCTTAAGCAGGCCCTCAGGTGTATACACATAATCACCCCCAGTTGCTCTTGCACAAGCACATGGAAGTGACGCTGACAAACAGTTGCCAGAACAATCAGCACAGCAGTCTTCATCGCCAATCCGAGCAATCGAGATGTTCACATAAGCATTTTGGAAGACAAGATTTCTTGGTATGTAAAAGAAGGATGGAGGACAGGTCTCGCTGCCAAATTCATTTACTACGGTTATCCTTATCCGCTCTTCCCCTTTGGATATATCAGTAACATCATGGGTTGTCCTTCGCTTACAATTTGCTAACTCAGGATCCCAAGCAACAATAGAATTCTGCAAACAAGGTTCTGAGGATTCAAGCACTGATGACCCTCCAGCACCGTTATCATTTGTACCCACAGCAACCTTACAAGCAATTGGCTGCACAAAAGGAGCAACAGCCTCTTTATGCAAACCGCCACTGTTGCTATGAACATCAGCATGCCTAGTACCCAACTGTGCAACAGATTGGCACACCTCACTCATCAGCTTGCCAATAGAAAAATCAGGAGGCAGCACCTTGTAAGAGTGAAGGCACTTCTCCTCCACCATTTTGAAAACATCCTCCATACTGATGCTGAATTTTGAAAGATCCAAGTTGCATTTCAATGACATCTTCACCTCACCATTGGTGGAAGAAGCCACATCAACCTCCACAGAAGATGCATCCTGAGTATTTTGAACTGTAGACACTACCCTGTTGTTGCCCATTGGGACCGCTTGTAGGCTGCTATCAAGACTTTGAGCTTGGTTGACTACTCTGCCTCTTGCACCAGCACCTGAAGTTTGGTTGGCCAGTTATCAGTTTTTCGCCACCTAATAAAAGTTTTACAAAAGATAGAAAAAAAACTATTTTTTGTGCTTGTGAAGGGGGTTTTGCCTGAGGCTCGATGGCTAATCATCAAATAAGATCAGAATAAGGACATTACTAAAGGAAAATGAATGCAGACTGTGATAGGTCAAAATGCCTCCTACAACATGTCTATAAGAGTTGCACCTGGAACTTTCAATTTGATTAGATATGATGTTGAGTATGTTGAGGCCAACAGGAAAAACCCAAGTACCTGAAGAGCCAACGTTGAAGTCTATGGCATCGGAGGTAGCTCGAGCATCTCGACAAGCTTTGACTTGTGCTACATTGATTTGTGGCTCAGGTTTGGGTTCTTTCAAGATGAGAGCATCACCGATAGCTGAGGGATCTCCATGGTCAGCAGCTTGCTGCGCTAGCATCAAAGACCTGTGGGTTTCTGGTGAAGCAGACGCACCTTGGGCGGAACCAGTGGGTTGCAATGGTCCAGGCTGCAGTTGGTGTCCGAACTCAGATGTGCCCATCCTGGGCCTCTTGACCAGGGGGGTTTCATTATCATCTTCACCTGCAGAAGCATAGGTGTGCCGATCATCCCTTGTTGTGACATGAGGCTCCAAATCCTCCTGGGCTGCTTCCGTCCCCTGATAGAGAAGACCAAGAATGTACCGACTGTAAGGATGAGTAAACGTCTGTTGATAAGGTTGTCCGATGAATGATGCAATGCACTGCATGACCTGTTGGGAGGCAGGGGTTTGGTTGTTGTCTTGGGCATCGAGGATGGCATCAGCAAGGGCGCGGTAGCACTCGTCCTCGATGGGCTCCCAGTTGTCGTTGAAGATCTTGAGGAGTCGCCTAAGCACGGGGGTGGACTGCTTCTTGGAGAAGCCGAGCAGCTTCATGGCGTCCAAGGCCTTCCTGGCCCTGTCAGCTTTGGCACCCATGTCGGATGGAGGAGAGGGGCGATGGTTGATCCGACCGAGTTACCTGTGCCTGGCAGCATGGGCAAGAAAGCACTTAATCGGGGCAAGTAAACTAGTGAAGGTAATGCACACAGCACATGACAGTGGGATGATCCTACTACCACAGTAGGTGATGCAGAACCCAAGGGAGAAAGAGATCCCCAGCCCAGTGTGTCGTAATAGACTAACTAATAGTGAGAGAGGCGTGATTTTTTTCTGCATAAGTGAGGAGCGAACAAGCTAAGGAAGATACGAATCCCAAATGTGAGAATCATCAGGTCATATCAGATCGCACCCAAAAGAACATAGTCAGTACCCTAGCCAAATTCTTTCATCACAACCACAACCAAATGGGAGAGATAAAGTTGGATGCAGGGAGGAACAGTACCAGTGAATGAAACGCCTAGAGCAGGCCAGTAGGCGGGGGAACCCACAAGACAAGAAGACGAAGTAAGAGGAGAGGGAAGAAGAGGAGGAGCAACGCACCCGAAGCTCAGCGGACCTGAGTGGAGGCAGGAAGCGGAAAGGAAGGGGGAGGGAATGCCGCTTGCACTCTACTAATTACGAGTAATTAGGAGGGGGAGGCATTCAATCCCATCCACGATCCTATCCGAGTATCCTACAGCTGCGCATGCATGATTCGCTCGCCGGCCTCAACGCGCCTGGGAAGAAGAAGGCGGAGGAGCCGAGGAGGGCGGGGCGGGGTGGGGGTGGGGTTTTTCTCTCTCCCTCTCTCTCCTCGGGCTCCGTCCCCAACCAACAAGGGAAGGCGAGGCGACGGGAGGAAGAGGAGGTCGTGGATGGAGACGAGACGAGAAGGAAGCGACGGGCTCCATCACGATTTGGGCCGAAACAAGGCCCAGTTCAAGCCCAACCCCAACCAGCCGGCCCAGACTGCAGCATACAAGTACTTACTAACTAGAAGCAGCAGCAGCAGCAGCAGAAGCAGAACAGAAGAAGAAACCCTAGATCTCCTCCTCCTCTCCATGCCGCCGTCTTCGGCCCTCGGCAAGCGCGACGGCGGGGACGGCTTCCTGGCCGCCCTCTCCCGGTCGCAGGTGGCGGCGCACGGTCGCGAGGCGGCCACCATGGCCAAGAAGCTGCTGCGGAGCACGGGCAAGGCGGCGTGGATCGCGGGCACCACCTTCCTGGTGCTCGTGGTGCCGCTCATCATCGAGATGGATCGGGAGCAGCAGCTCAACGACCTCGAGCTGCAGCAGCAGACGCTCCTGGGAGGCCCTCCGCCGCCGCCGCCGATCAAGTAGATTGTAAGAATGCTACTCTACTAGCATGCAACAACAACTCTAGTTCAGTTCGGTTTGCCTTCCTTCCATGAGATTTCAGTTCGGGTAATATTAATCAATTGTGCCTGCTTTCCTTGTGTTTGTCAGCACTACACTATAATAGTTGGTATGCCTGCGATTGAATCTGAATAATTAATTCAGTATCCATCAGCATCCTGTGTGTGAATTGAAGCAGGGAAATTTGCAATTCTGTTCTATTTGTGCGTGCGTGATGAAGCAAGCAAATTGGGATGTTTGTCATTGATTCGTGCGTGTATCCTGTTACTAATCAAATGTAACAATGCATACATCCTGTTACTAAGCAAATTGGGTACACAAATTATAAAAGAAGAGGCTTTCATAGGCATCGAACCGATTATTACCCTAGGTGGGCATCACATTGTTGATCTTCACTAGTTTTACAGAGATAAGTGGGTGGGTACATGTATCCTGCTATTAATCGATCAAATGTAACAACGCATACCCCTGGGTGGGCATCACATTGTTGATCTGCACTAGTTTTTCAGTTACAGGTGCAGGCTTCTTTTCTTTTCCTTTTATTGTACATATCATTCCTGTATCTGATTGGAATACTTGCAAGCACGCAAAGCAGACAAATCGTTCGGAATTCTGTTCAATAGCCCGCCAGGTGCGGGTCTGTGCAATGAACAAGGCTGCTTGGAGCCTCCAAACATCTGCAACCACAACCGCAGACACTTGATTGTTTAAGGTAACGAAGGAAGCAACCATGGAATGCAATGTTTAATTTGTTGTGGCAACTTTCATCTTCAACTAGTTTCATTTAGAAAGACTAGAAATTTTTTAAAGTGCAACCATCTCACCATATCGAACTGCTCCAATGAATGTATCTCCTGCACCAGTTGTATCTATGAGCTCATCGGGTGGTATAACTTTGGCTCTACCTAGCAGTGAACTGCCCCCTACTCCCATCTTCACTTATTCTCAAATTTGCCTGAAAACAAGGACAAGCTAATTTATTAGTTAAACCTATACAAAATTGTAAATTCAAACATAATCAATCAGTCAGACTGCCATTCTATACAGCTCCAGACAATGTGCAAGTCTGAAATGAAAATTTCGATGCGCGTGTGGCCACTTTTCTCGGATTGATATTTTATTTCGAAACCAAAGAACTAGTGTTTATTTATGGCATGTTAGGCTTTCTTTTATTTTAGTGCACTGTAGCTCCTACCTTGTCATTATAGATTAATAAGTTGAAGATGATAGAGGAATAGACTCGGTGTTGGAAAGCACACCCATACCATGTTACATACAAGGGATCATACTTGGTAGTATGGGTGGGCAGATTACCCGAAACCCGAATCTGAAAAATCCGAATCCGTACTTGAAACACCCGAGCCCAAAAAATTCGAACACTAATTCGAGTTTCGACCCACGGTATCCGAAATTATTACGAGTAATTCGGGTATCAGGCCACAGTACCCGTATTACTCGAAAAACCAGAACATCAGTCTAGCCCAAATATGTCATTCATTACATACAGCCGAGCCAAAATTACACCAAATACTACCATGTGCTTGTAGTTTCAGCCCAGCAAGCCCACAATCTCATAGCTCCGCACGGCCCACCAAGACTAAAATGATATTTGCGTCAATGTGTCATCCCAAGTCTTCTCTTCTCATCCGGGTTTCTTAAAGACAGCTGCCGATTGCTCGCATGGGAGCGATTCACGCTTGCGCAGGCGCGCAGCATCTCCTTGCATGCCAGGTGTCCTCAAATAATTTTGCAAAAAGCCCCTCCAGATATATTGAAATCAGCCAGCAATCCTCCCCTACTCCCTGCTCCCTGCCTCCTCCCTCCCATGAAGCTTCCTCCCTTTCACGAGACGAATACAGAAGGGCATGACCACGGCCGGCGCCGATCTTCGGTAGGCTCAATGCCTAAGGGAAAAATATATCTAAGGTTAAAAAAAGTTCCTTTCTTAATGTTTTATTATCCTCGTTGCCTGGTTTTTCAATCCTCCTTCTCATAGCTCCTGATTTTCTGATTTCTCTCCAACTCTAGGACAGCCAGCCACGGCCCGGTGGCACTTGAAAGAGCATCTAGGCCCCTAGTGGGTTTTGGTGTATTGATTGACAACGCGATTAAAGGACTAACTTGTTTGCATGAGATTATGAGCAGGTATTTAATTTGTGGAATGATATAGCTCATGTATTACAAGCAAATGTGTATGTCCCATTGGTAATCATTAAATATGACAAGCTAGAATGAGAAAGAAAAATGTAAGAGCACGACATTCATGTTGATATGAAAGGCTCTAATACTTTGTTGAAGCTTGTTAGTTTATGTGGGACTCAAAATGACAAGCAAAGTTATAAAAGAAAAATGTGAGCAAGGTATTCATGGTTGATATGAAGGCGCAAATATCTATTAAAGGCTTGTTCGACGTATGTTGGGATTCATATGACAAGTGAATGTTATGAGAATGAGACATAATATGTTGTTGCATAGTCTCAAGTTGAGATGACTTGTCATATGAGATGAATATTGTTGTACAAGGAAAACAAGCCAGAGAAAAGTGAATGAGACGTGAGTTGATATGCATATGTTGTCTCAAATTGGAAAGCTTGCATATGAAATTAAATGGTGAATTTATATTGGTAAAGAAGATTTCATGCATGACACAAATCAATGTGAAGTTCAAAATAGACGGCTAGGATGAAGGTAGAGAGGACCGAGAGGCGTGTTTCTAGAGGCTACGCAAGCGACGGCTTGGGGGGAGCAAGCAAACCGATACGGATCAAAGTACCGGAGATCCTAGTTTCATGGAGAGCTCTATGTTGAAGGGTGTCATTATTTGGAAAATAGAAGTGACTTGTGAATCAAGGGTGAATTTTATTTTTATATGAAGGAAGATTCAAAGTCACTAGCTCAAGCAGCCATGCTCACTGAATTTAAGGATGTTGACAACCTCAAGATATTGATTGAAGAAGATCGGCTTGATCAAGACATGAAAACTCAAGTGTTGTTGTGTGTGTTCTTTTATGTGAACTTGAGTATAGGATGCCGTACTATCAAGGGGATGCAATATCAGTGGGTTGATATTACCATAAAGTGCTCATAGCTATCCCATGTGAGAAAAATCAAAGAGAAACACTTGGGAGCAGAAAATCTACTATGACCGGTCTGACCGGTCGGAGTCCAACGGCTAGTTTATTTGAACCGACCGGTCTGACCGGTCTAACTCTGACAAGAGCAACGGCTAGTTTTTGAGAGAGGGGTATTTATACCCCACACCCTCACCCATTCGTGGGTGCTGTGCCATTACATTCCAGAGCCATTTCTGAGCCGTGAGAGCACTTGAAAAGTCCTCCCCAACCTCTCTTTGTGAGATTTGAGTGAATCAAAATTAGATCCTTGAGTTGGGTTGAGTGAAACCTTTGCAAAAGAGATCATTTGAGCAGTGAGAGCATAAGCCCTAGCTTGAGCACTTGTAGTTGCGTCGGCCAACTCGTTGAAGCATTTGTTACTCTTGGAGGTGAAGCCTCCTAGACGGCTAGGCGTCGCCGGCTAGTTCCCAAGCTTGTGGTGAGCAGCGACAAGTTTGTTGCAACAGCGATCGTGTGCCACGAGGGCACATGGTCATATAGTAAAAAGGAGGAGATAGTTTGACTTTGTGGTCGTCATAAGCTTTCTCAACGGAGAGTAGGATTCACACGTGGTGAACGTGGTGAATCCAAACTTCGGTGAAACAAATCTCTGTCTCCCTTGCATCATCCTTATTTGGTTTGCCTCACACCTTGTGCTCTAGCTTTAATTGTGCTTCCGCTTCGATCTACTCGGTTGTGCTGTTTCTGTGTGTGCAGGGTTGTGGAATATATTCATTGACATCTGCAGAAGCAATACAATCAGTTGTATTCGTGCTAGAGCTCATAAAGGGGGGAAATAACTTAATTTGTGTGCAGGTTCTGCATTGGACCGGTCTGACCGGTCTTGCTCACCGGTCTGACCGGTTAGAGTTTCTGTTGTCGTGTTAAGTGTTGGACCGGTCTGACCGGTTAGTAACTGACAACTGTGTTAAGTGTTTTAGACTGCAGGATTAGTTTTAATCGCCTATTCAACCCCCCCCTCTAGGTGACATCACGCGATTAAGATCCTTTCAGCACTAGGCTCACAATCTCTTGAGCTCAAGTTGCCTAGTTGATTGCCCGTACATTAGTATCCCCGGCTTTGCTATCTATGATCCAATCTTGGTTGTTCCTGCCCTTTCGCCATCTGGCCATGTGCCTTGAAAGCGTTTGCGAGCTGGTTCCTGGAGCACGTTGTAACGGATAGGCATCGCGTTCTTGTAGTCTAATTTGGGACTGATTATGCAATGCTCTAGCCAAGATCCATTTGTTTCTGGATGATGTTTTGGGCATGTTCTGTTGCACAAGCTGTGCAAGGCTGCTTTACTTTGGCTGAATCTGGAGGGGCCAAACGGTGAGTTCATGCACCAGCTGGTTCCGACGATGTGTTGAAGTGATGACCTTGTGATTGGAAGAGCAGGCATCTCGCGATGGATGGTACATTCAGGAATCTTTCCTTGAACGTTTTCATGTTATGATGGTTAAGTTTGCAGGCTTGCAGTATATGCATATCGCTTCTTACCTCTGGTGTGTGTTTTTGGCTTTTTGATCGAGCACCTCACAGACTTCTGTTTGTTGTCTTGTGATTTTTTTTTCTTTATAGGAGAGATCATTATTTAATCGAGAATATGTCTTAAGCCTGTCTCTTGCTTGATCAGAGTATGGAATGTGTGTGAAATATTTCATGAGAACCTAGAATAGAGGTAAAATTAGTTTGTAGTGGCATACGTTCCTCAAAGAATTGTGCAATAGTTTGTACCATCTGTTAGAATGGTTTGGAAAGAGCTTCACAGTTGTTTCGAGGATCAATAGCATTTTTAAATGAAAACAAAAGGTGTACGCTTGACTTCCCAAAGTAACTCATTTGTCAGTGTCAAAAAACTGATATGCCTAGGATATGTACTGCTCGCATGACAAGTATGAACCAGCTCCAAGTCCAGGAAATAGATTGAGGAATGTGCAGACTGCACAGTCCTGTATTTCTTGTCATTTGCAGCCTTATGAAATTGGAGAGAGGCGTATTACCCCCACAGATCCCAAAATTTGAATTGTTGCTGTTGCATACAATAAATTGATATAGGATTGGGGGGGGGGGTTATGTAGTGTATCCATATATATTTTTGCAGTCATAAATTAGTGATTTGTTGCCACTCAGAGTAGTAGTTGTGGAAGTTTTTGCTTTCTTAATAGATTGCAAACTAATGTACCCCTGTTTAACTATTGTTCATATCAGATCTATCTGTGTCTAGCTTAAAATCTCGACAAGGTCATTGGTTTAGTGTAAAGATCTTGACAACATGTTGTTCAATGCTTTACGAAAACAAGCAAATTTAAGTGTCGTCTTCCTGCTCAACTTTTTGTGATTATTTATTTATTTATTTTCTATTGCAGAATTGAGTACTCAACAGTTATCTATTATATATACTGGACTAATGAATGTACTTTGCGTTGCAGATCACAAAAGAAACCTTTCCTGCCATAGTATGAAGTTACCCAATCTTCAAGTGTTGACACTGCTGGACTGCTGGGTTTTACTAGAATAACTGATGGTGATGCCCTTGAGCAAGAAAGGATAAAATAAATAACTACAGGCGAGCTGGCCATCAGAACTTTAAGGGTTCTCAAGTATGCCTTGTCAGAGATTGCTTTAGCTGGCCTTTCTTGTGAAACATTGGTCTAAATTGAGGTGTAGGAATGAAACATTGGCCTGGCAAGCTAACTGTACTTTGAACTTGACTAAATCTTTATCAATAAGGCAAGTTAACTGTTTGTTATTGAATTTGAATGACAACTGGTAGGTGTAGCACCACCATATATAGTTTCATTTTCTATCATTTTTCTGAACAAACATAAAAACATGCTTCCATGTTATCACATCGATGATGTTGTAAAAATTAAAATGTTAATGAACATATTATGATGGGGCACGCAAAGCGCGCCAAATGTTCTAGTCGTCAAAAAATCCTCCATCTCTCTCTGGCTCTCCGCAACGAGCCATCGGGTGCCCTGCGACGGGCGTCCTGCTACTGTCAGGCACCTGCGCCACCGCCAACCCAGCACCACCCACCAGCTGTTGTTCCCTTATCGCCTCCTCGCGCGCAGCCCCATGCTCGATCTGAGCATGGTCGATTCAAACCCATGGCGTCGTCAAGGCTCTCGACCACAGGACTGCAGGAGCATGTCAAAGACGTGCTGGGGGAGCTCCGGAGGCTTTCCATCGGTGGGGAGGGGCGTTGTTGGATCTCGATGAGGCAGTACCCCGCCAGTCACCGACGACACCACGAGCATATCCCTGTTGTTGACGAGTTTCTCGGGTATTTCTGATATACCCGAACCAGAACCCAAAATATCGGGTACCCGAATTGTCGGGTTTTTATTTTCCCAGGCAATTTTCGAGTTCTAGTTTTTGAAACCCGAAATTTGAAGAACTGAAATTACCCGATCCGAATTTTTCGGGCTACCCGATTGCCCAGCCATACTTGGTAGAACTCTGATCAACTTTCTTCTCTAGTGATTCCAAGGG
This sequence comes from Panicum virgatum, assembly GCF_016808335.1. Lineage (NCBI taxonomy): Eukaryota > Viridiplantae > Streptophyta > Magnoliopsida > Poales > Poaceae > Panicum > Panicum virgatum. The sequence goes on along the minus strand of NC_053141.1, from coordinate 48,422,498 downwards.
AGCCTCTGCATCTACTTCCTATGCCTTAGAAGCATCATATCTGCTTTTGTGCAACAGAAATATTTACCTATATTAGCTGCATTCATTCAAGGGTTAATTGGATCCATACCATTGCAATTTCCCGAATTCACTGATCTGCCATTACTATTCATCATATTGGAACCATGCCATTATAATTTCACAAATCTCCGAACCATACCACTACATACCCTTTCGCTGTGTTTTTTAAATTTTATGGACAAAAATACCCCTGATCTTCTTCTTCCTCTCACCCCTCCCTCTTTCCTCTCTCTCTCTCTACCGCAACGAACTCCTCGGCGGAGCACCACCTGGGCGCATCCGCCGCGCACGCCACCGGCCGCCTCCGCGCGTTCGCCGGCCGCCTGGGCGTGGCCACCCCGAGCTCGCCGGCTGCCATCCCAACAACCAACGGAGAGGGAGAGGAGGGGCGCTAGTGGAGGGAGGAGCGAGGAGGAGGAGGAGGAGGAGGAGGAGGAGGGGCTCCTGCGCCGCCGCGAGGCCCGCCGCCTGCCCGGGGTGGATCTCGCCGAGCCGCCATGGGAGGCCGCCTGGGAGGAGAGAGGGGGAGGGGACGCAGGGAGGCGGCACTGTCCCGGCCGCCGCGAGGCGCGCCGCGAGGCTCGGCGCCTCTGTTGGCCGGCCACCGCGAGCCGGGCCGCCGCAGCTGTGCCCGACCACCGCCCGCCGCCCGCCGAGCTTGAGCTCGTGCCAACCCGCCGTCGGCTCCCCGCGGCCACCTCGCCGGAGCGCCGGGGAGGAAGGTAGGGAGCCGTGAGGGAGGGCGTCGGCGATGGAGGGTGCCGTCCCACGGGCCTGTCGCCTCCCCGCGGGCACGCCGTCCTGCCAGCGTCGTCCCTCGTCCGTCATGGCCGCCGCCGCGCCTGCAGGGGCCTCCTGGGCATCGTGCCGCCGGAGGGGCTGCTGCGGCCTCCAGTGGCCTAGGCGCCGTGCCACCGGGGGGGCTGCTCTAGCCCGGCGGCCACCAGCGGAGATAGAGAGGAAGGAGAGGGATATGAGAGGAGGTAGAAGAAGATCAGGGGTATTTTTGTCCATAAAATTTTAAAAACACAGCGAAAGGGTATGTAGTGGTATGGTTCGGAGATTTGTGAAATTATAATGGCATGGTTCCAATATGATGAATAGTAATGGTAGATCAGTGAACTCGGGAAATTGCAATGGCATGGATCCAATTAACCCTTCATTCAATTGGAATTCAGTATCTATGTATGCTTTTGTGCAACAGAAATATTTACCTTCGCACAACTCACAATGTAATATAAGATGTAAATGCTAATTTATAGGCATATCCAACTCCAATCAAATCCAATCCATTCTTCATTCCTTGCAAAAAATCTGAAAAAGAAAATCGAACCCGATCTGTTACGGCAGTAATAGATGAAAGTGGGTTCAATTCCCTCGATACTATTGGAAATTTAGCTCATCCCTTCAATGCCATCGAAATTTTAGTCCATCCCTTCTTTGCCACTGAAATTTTAATCTCATCCCTTCAATACCATTTTGTGACTGAGCTGCTGAAAGACCGTTAAATGAAGGTGGAAAAGGCAATACTGCCCTTGTAGGAAATAGATAAAATATTTATATTGCTACCCTTCTATGTCATTGTAATGAACAACAAACCTCTGTATATACACAGAACGATGACAAATAAGTTTTTTTGCAGGAAGCAACACAAGGTAATATACATATCCACTTTTTGTCCACATATGCATAGAACAAAGCATCGATTGATGTCTAGATAAGCAAACAGTCAAAGTAGCAATTAATGTATATACAAGCATTATCGATGTCCATAAAATCAGCCATACAAGTTGATGTCCATACAAGCATATTCCACCATACAAATAGCCATACTAGTAAATTACTAGCGGCAACTAGTAGCTCACAATATCTTAGCAAAAGAACAGCAAATTTGGTTCACAAAGACAAAGCAAAATAGGACCCCAAAATGAACTGCATGAACTAGTAGTTTAGATCTGGAAGTTGAAGCTTTATTTTGCTTCTATTATGTGAAGCAGTGTTATCCTTTGTGTGTGTGTGTGTGGGGGGGGGGGGGGGGCTTGCTTCTAGTATCCATTGGCGAACTATCATGTGGCACCGAAACTTTCTTTTTCTTTTCTTCTTCTTTTTTCTTGCTGCCTTTGCCTTCCCTTTAGCTGTCTTCTCACTTGTAGGCTCACATTCAGATACCATATGATACTTGATGGAAAGTGGCTCAAGTTGGTTTGATCCACTTCCAGAAAAAAATACCAAGCATGATATAATAAAATAATATGTAAATACGATATGTACCTGAGAAGCTAACTGGGGTACTTTAGCTGTAATAAGTATGTTAAATTAAGAATGAATGGAATCTTATTGAAAAAATTCAGAATATAGGTGTGCAGATCATACCTAGGAGGAAAATGCATTGTCTTAGGTGCCGGGCCAACATGTACGATGCTGCTCTCACAAGATGGTTCAATAATTTTCTTCCTTTTCTTTGGCGGACCCCTATGATGCATGAATAGCAAGAGAGTTAGTTGGAAAAAATACAACAAAGTTGATAACAAGTCAATTATAGATAAGGAATATAATGCTCACTTTTTAGCCAGCAGAGCTGATATGTCATCAGAGTCACCGTACTTACACTTATACCAGCGATGGCCATATTTCTCGCCAACTTTGCACTGATGTGACCGTTTCTTTGCCTTATGTTCATTGTTTCTAAATTACCCTCATCCACTGCGCTTCTTCCTTCGCTTTTAGGATTGCAACTGAGACTGATTACTAACAGGTAGCTTGACTTAGGGTCCCCCCACACACACCGACGTGGCGCTCGGGTGCCCCTGACATGCCCCTCAGGCAAACGTCTGCGCGTGAGGGCCTGTGCCCCTGATGTGGCGCAAGGCAGGCGATTTGCACGCGCCCCGACACGGCATGGGTGCGAGGAAAGGATAAATATGGTGGGAAGAGATGTGGATGATGTCGACGATGGAGTTGGAGAGGGGTAAAAATGGAAAAGGAAACATATGGTAGATCTAAGTTAACGATGTTACTGATCCTTTGCTCTCAATGTAACGGTGATAACACTCAAGTGATGTAAAACTAGAGTGATGTCATTGAAGGAATATGCTAAATTTCAATTTTATTGAAGGGGTGAACTAAATTTTAATTGGCATTGAGAAAATTTTCTCATGAAAGTGACCCACTAGCACATTCCAGGCCAGCTTTACTAGACGATCGAGTCTTCCCTATTGTTCGCCCTGAACAGTCGCGCATGGGACCAGGTCCACGCATCAGTAAGACAGTAACTCAACATCGTAAGATGAACCATTTTCGACGGGCCATGCATCAGTAATCCAACGTCGTAAGATGAACTGTTTCCGACTGGACTACACTATGTTCCGTTGCAACCGGCCATCAGTATTTTTCTTTCATACCAAACCAGCACCAGCCAGCAGTACTTTTCTCTCACGACAAATCAAAACTAATCACCAGCCACAGCCAACCAAAAAATTTTGAGAAGTTTTGAGTCTCTGACTGACTGACTGACGGAGAGTCTTCTGACTTACTGAGATCTAGCTGACCCTCCTTGGCCTCATCATCTCATCTTATCATCACGTAGCCAGGCGCCCAGGCCAGGCCAAGCCTTTTGGTTGCTGCTGAAATTGAATTCCAGGCCTGCATTGGAGCCGGCCTGCCGCTGGCGCGCAGTTGGTTAGGTGGTCAACATCGAATGCACAATATACTATTCATTCATTCATATACTACTTGCTCGCATTGGCCATGGCTAACTGGACCAGACCAGACCAGACCACCCAGCAGGTAGAGCTACTAGTCGTCGTCGTCTTCTTTTTCTTCTTCCCTTTACCTGATGAGCGTCCTTCTCCCATCCTTGCCTTGATCCCCGGCCTCCTCTCGCATCGCATTGCATTGCATTGGTCCATCCATTATATGTATTAGAAGCAGCAGCATCATCAGCAGTGTGGTACTGTAACTAGCTCCTCCACATCGATCGACCACATTCATTATATTCCAAATTAACAATGCGGCACACGGCAGACAGCAGGAAGAAGAAGCGGAGGAGGATGAGTCCGCCATCCCCATCCTCCTCCTCCTCGAGATCTGCAGCACCAGGTCAATGGTGCTGCTACTCCCAGTTCCAGCAGCAGCTGATGCTCCTCCTTGCACTTGCACTCGCGCTCCTCCTCCCTCATCTGGCGGTGGCGGGGAGGATGGCGAGGATCCAGAGCCATCTGGACAGGATCAACAAGCCCGCCCTGCGCTCCATACGCAGCGCGGACGGCGACACCATCGACTGCGTGGCGGCGCACCAGCAGCACGCTCTGGACCACCCGCTCCTCAAGGGGCACACCATCCAGGCGGAGCCGCCCGAGATGCCAGCCCGCCGCAGCAGAGGACTTGAAGCTGCTGCTGATGCCAAGACGGCGGGCAGCAGATGGGGCGCCTGGCAGACCTGGCACCACGGCGGTCACTGCCCCAGGGGCACGGTGGCCGTCCGTCGGACCACCGCCGCCGACGTGCTGCGCGCTGGCTCCATCTCCCGCTTCGGCCGCAAGAAGAGGAAGAAGAGATCATCCGTGGACGCCGCCCGCGCGGCCAATGCGCCGGACGTCATCTCCGGCAACGGGCACGAGGTCAGTGATCTATCTATTCCTGATTACTAGCATAGCTTGTTCAGTATTTTGTTTGCATATTGCTTGCTTGATCACTCCTAGCTAGCCTGGCCGCCATATGCTGGCCTGCGGCTTGAAATGAATGGAATGGGATGGAATTGAATTGAATGGGGTCCGATCCGACGGCTTGGTTGGTGGCGCGCAATAAGTGATATGATGCGCATCGTCAGATTCAGAGAGAGAACACAGGGCGGGCAGTCTTGGTACTGCAGCCTGCTGTCTGCAGCAGGCATAGTGTCATTTACTCAATCCACATCGAACTCACGTCCATCTATCCATGCTTATGTTTAGTTTAGTTCGCCAAAAGTTACCTTGATGCAGCATGTATGCATGCAGTTGCCTTGATCATTACACGGCGGCCTTTTGTGGATGAGTGCTCTCCACTCAAAGTGACCTTGTATGCAATAATACTGCTTGTTTTTGATGATTTTACTTGAGATTCAGATGCTTGTCTGTCGATGGGCATCAGCAGACCCACTACTAGATCTAGGAGTAGATCAGAAGATGGATGCATACATGCAGTAAAAGATTTTGGTAAATAGTAGTAAGTTCTACTGCTGCCAATGCAACCTGAGCGTGTGGGTGAGTGATTGAATGAATGAATGCGCACCAGACCGTCGTTCTCGGGACCTGCATGCAGCAGGCAGCAGCGCTGTCATTGCACTGTTTATTTATCACTCTCCTTCACACTGCACGCATCTCTTCTTCGGTGAAGTTTTTGTATTCCTGATCCTGTGTATTCCTTGCTTCCTGTACGCCGTGGTGCCCGGCAGCACGCCATCGCGTACACGGCGCCTTCTTCGCAGCAGCAGCCGGTGTACGGCGCCAAGGCCACCATCAACGTTTGGGATCCCTCCATCCAGGAATCCAACGGCTTCAGCCTCTCCCAGCTCTGGATCCTATCCGGCTCCTTCAACGGCTCCGACCTCAACAGCATCGAAGCAGGATGGCAGGTCCGGAACACGCCAATTAATTCTTCCATTCGTTAAGTTTCTTCTTTTTTATTGGAATTATTATACTCTTTCCTTCCTATTATATATTCCATCTTATTAACTTTTCAATAAGTTTGATCAAACAACATAGAGCAATTTGACTTAGAAGATAAATTAAAGTATCTTAATTTCAGTAACGAGGGAGTATAGCTTGTAAATAAAAGGAACGCAAACCAACCCATCCGTGCAAACTATGAAAATTTCAATCTAAGTCATTGGATCAAACATCTAAGGGGTATAGGAGATTGGATAATTTTACAATCTAGACCCGCTTTTAGATTGGGCAATCACACTTTTGCAAATTCATCTCCCATCTCTCTACGCCCCTCTCTTTGGATGTTGATCTGATAGTTCAGATTGAAGTTTTTATAGTTTGCACGGAGAGATTGATTTGCACCTAATATGTTTCCGTAAATAAATTACTAATCTCCATCATGCATCTCCTAGTAATAATACATGCATGCTGTGGAAGCGGCCGGTCAAAACTCGGGAGGCCATCCAAGCACATGGCCTTCATAAATGCATGCATCGATCAAGATCCACGTACTGTACTATTCTTTCTTTCTTTCTTTTTTTTTCTTTTGTCGACATGCAGATTCCTCTTTCCTTAGTTGACCATCAGCTGGAGTAGCTAGCTCCTCATCTGCTTGCTCCCCTCCAAGGTCAACCCATTCACATTCACATTTCTTTTTTTTTAAAAAAACCATTCATCACATCCGCATTTGCATGGCCAAATAAAACAGAGGGACTCAGTATATAAAGTATGCAACAAATTCTAGTGGTCGATCGAAATCGAGGAATGCTCTATTTTAAAAAAAATCTAATAATGCTCTACTGATAGATGAATCTGAAGCTGTGCACGATTTTTTCTAGTCAGGTCAGCCCTGAGCTGTACGGGGACAGCAGGCCGAGGCTCTTCACCTACTGGACAGTGAGTTCGTTGCTTAATTATCCTTCCATTACATTATGGTTGCCTTAGTTAGGGCTGGAGATTAGATTCATTTATGCTGTATATATATATATATATATATATATATATATATATATATATATATATATATATATGGCTCGATGATAGTATATATATATACTAATAATGCAGAGCGACGCGTACGAGGCTACCGGGTGCTACAACGCGCTGTGCCCGGGGTTCGTGCAGACGAGCTCCCGCATCGCCATCGGCGCGTCCATCTCGCCGGTGTCGTCGCCCGGCGGCGCGCAGTACGACATGACGCTGCTGGTGTGGAAGGACCCCAAGCTGGGCAACTGGTGGCTTAGCTACGGCGACCAGCTCGTGGGCTACTGGCCAGCCCAGCTCTTCACGCACCTCTCCGACCACGCCACCATGGTCGAGTGGGGCGGCGAGGTCGTCGACACCAGGCCCGGCGGCGTGCACACAGCCACCCAGATGGGCTCCGGGCGCTTCGCCGCCGAGGGGTTCGCCCGGGCCAGCTACTTCCGCAACCTCGAGACGGTGGACGCCGACAACAGCCTGGCGGAGGTGCCCCTGGATGCCATCCAGACCCTGGCGGAGGACGCCGCCTGCTACGACATACGCAAGGCGCACGACGACGGCGGCGGCGGACACTCGGGATCAGCTGGCGGCGGCTGGGGCACCCACTTCTACTACGGAGGCCCGGGACACAACCCGGCATGCCCCTGAAAGAATGGACAGAGTAATCCTTGCTGCGGCTAATTCCCTATGGAGTATATATTGGCTAGGATTAGTAGTACTATGCCCCAATATATATAATCAATCAAGCTGCTAATTAATATCGGTTTTTCTACTCCAGTAGTCGTCCTTATATAGGAGTATTCTGCACTGCATGCCTGCTGCATGTAATTGTAATCCCAAGCTAGCAAGGATGATGCATGCGTGATGGATTTCCTTCCCTTTCTCGTAGCGTGCGTCGTCCATCCATGTCAGCAACAGCAAGTAGCAGGGACTACATTAACTATATAAGCAGGGACTACATTAATTAATTGGTCTGTTTTCCAAATTAATATTATATTATTATCAAATGCATGCAAGTAGCAGCCAGCACGGATAATGATCAGGAGGAAAAACAAAAGGTTGGGCAGCGCAGTGAAAAGTACGGTCTTTCTGAAATGCATGCATGCAGGGCGTGGAGCCGCGAAGATCGATAGAAGTTGTCGTGAGATATATGGACCATAATTAAGAAAGCTGAAAATCGTTTGATTAAACAACTGTAGCTTTTTAAAACAACTCCTGCCCGCAGATTCCACGTGTCATCTGACCCACCTGTTAATCTCTCCTCTCTCTCTCTCCTTCTACCTCTCTCTTGTCTCATATGTCACGGCCGGTTCATATCTCCCGGGCCTTCATGGCGGAGCGTCTGGCGGCGACGGAGAGAGCCAGCAGAGTGGCGCTGCGGAGTGGGCGCGCAACAGCGGAGCTTGTCCCAGCCGGCGGCAAACGGAGAGGGCCGGCGAAGGGGGCGCGCAGGGCAGAGCTCGTCCAAGCCGGCGGAACAGCGCGGTAGCGGAGCCCTCGTCCAAGCCGGCAGAGGTCGCGACAGAGCGGCGGCCACTGCTAGAAAACGAGCCTTGGCCACCGGCTGAGAAAGGCTAAAAGCACTAGTTTCCCAACTGATACCCCGCAACCGCAACCAATGACCTCGCCTTAAGACATCGGGTTTTTCAACCGGTGCCTTAGGCTTCTATTGGTACCGGTTGGAAAGACCAGCCGGTACCAAAGAGGCAGCCACGCTGACGTAAGGTGGCAGCCTCTTTGGTACCGGTTGGAAATTCTAACCAGTACCAATGACCTTTTTTTTTTCCCAAATCCAATTTTATTTGTTATATTTATTACTGTTTATTTTTTTATAATTGCTAAACGCACTCAAGCTCTACAGTACTATACGTTCATTGGTCGTTCGTGTTCGTTTTCAGAGAATATTTGAAACTAACTAAAAGTGAAATGCGAGCATATAATTAAGCTAATTAGATAAACTAATATATTTACAAATTTACAAACATCAAGACATAATGTTTAAAAATATTTACAAATGTACAAGTCATGTTAGCAGTCCAACTACTAGTCCCCTTAGGAGGTCGACGGAAGTCCTCTATAGATGTGACCGTCGTGGTAGAACTCGCCTCTAGGATCCAAGATCTCGTTCAAAATGAATCCGGCGAGTTGCTCGCACACGACGTTGATCCGATCAGTAGAGTAACATTCATCCCCAATTTGAGACATCTATCATTTAGGAAAAAAGAATTAACATCATGTGCGTTAGTACAATTATGAAAATATACTAGTGAACGGTTTAGACGTACTCTCGTTTCTTCATCAGTAGCCTTCCCGCATGGAGTCATGATGTGCAAGTAGTCGCATACATAGTACCCGCATCAATCAGTTCCTTGTTGTTGTCTCGCACACTTAAGGAGAAACAAATAAATTACTCAATTTATAGAACAATTTGGGATTATATACTTAACTAGACAAATCTTTATTAATGAACATACCGGATAATCCATGTTAACGTTCAGTTCGGGCCTCCATTGACCACGTCCTTTGTTATTTTTCACAAAAATTTTCCAAACCCTGCGCTCAAAGTTAAGTTTGATATTCAGGAATTGTTATTAACAGAAAAAGGATTTGATTGGGCAAACTGAACTTACATGTTCAAGGGGTCTATGATATGTTGGATTACGGACTTTGGATTTCTCATTGAGTAAAAGACTATAAAATTGCCGGTCACTATAGAAAATATGAGTAAAATCCAATGATAACTGCATATATAGATATGATATATACATAAATGTATTAGACAACTTAGTATTTATTTAGTAATATAACAGAGGATTGAGTCGACCAAGGCTTACCCAAAGTTGTATGGTATGAATATATAGGATTTGTAACTTTTCCTAGTCAACGAATCGTACATGTTTTGGCACATTTCCTTGTAACTTTCGTTGATCAATTTCTGGTTGACTAGCAAAGGAGACATGAAGCCGATCTGATGGTGTCATCCATGTTTTCGGCTTCTTTGGGTCTCCTGTCTAAATGATGCAATAGAAATTTTATAATGCACACATATAATTATGTTCTTGTTAACAAAAAGTATTAATGTAGAGGTAAGTGATACTTACAAAACTCAAATGGTGATGATAGAGGCGTCGAGGGCTTGTCGATGGTAAATGTGATATAAATTTTGGAAGTACACCCAGAAGTCGTCCTCCCCGCGAAAGAAATCATGGTCACGATACTTGACTCCAAATATTTTCCCTTCGTCTTTCGCCATTCGCAGGTACCACCTATGCAAATTGAACATCTGCGTGTCTAGACTTTTCTCCTCTTCCTCAGTGACAAAAGGTTTTCCATGCTGGAATGGAGTAATAGTGCGAGCGACAGGGATTTTTGCCTCCACATGCCCTGTTGCCTCCTCTAGCGTTAATCCAGTTTCAGAAAGAAATATTGCGGCCTGTAGGTCCGCCTGGAGTTGTACGTCCGTCGGGTGTAGGAGTGGCAACCCTGGCACCCGGAGGGGCTCGAGTTTTTTTTGTTGTGTGCCAAGCTGAGGAATGGTCTTGCCACATTTTTTCTTCAGATTTCTCACCTTGTGTGCCTTTGTCAGAGTACGATCATAGTCCGAGGGTAAGCTTTTCGGTTTTGGTGGGTTGTCTAGGTTTGCGAGAAGCTTTTTCCCTAGTTCTAGAGGCACCTTTTGCCTCGGCGGGGGGACTTTAGGTTTCAATTGTTCTTTTATATATCGAGCAGTTTCCTCTTCCAACTCCTCAGCGGTTTTCTCGTAGGTTAATTGTCTTTCGACCATTTTCTGCTTCTTCTTTGAGGGTCCAGCCGCTGGGAGGGATGCTGTCTTTTTCTTTCCCTTTTCTGGTGCAGGAGGAGTTGGAGTACTCGTGGCCCTTTGCGCCGGCGGAGACGGTGGTGAAGGAGGTGGCAGTGGGGACGGCGGTGAGGTAGGCCGCAGAAACGGGCGATCAGTCTGCACGGGAGCCGTTGTGCTTACAGTAAGTTTGATGTCGGCCTTGCGCCATAGAACGACCCCGTGCAGTGCGTCTCCCAATGTCTTCTCTCCATCCCCTCCAACGAAGTCGAGCTCAAGATCCTCATTGTTTCCCACTATCTGCTCGACTGTGACGGAGGTGTAGCCAGGGGGTATCGGCCTTCCATGAATTGTAGTAGAAGGATTCAGGGGCAGGGCTGACCCGTATGCGACATGAATGGATATATTTCTTGCTCGCACATGAAGCTCGCACGGTGTCGGCATGGTGACATCATCCACTGGATACCTCTGGTCATCTACCGCCGTTGGCTCAATCTGGGGTTGCTTTTCCGCTTGTACGTCGGGCGCCGCTGTGGATGCACAGCTGCTGCGTCGCTGAGAGGCCGGGCTTATCAAAACATCCGGGTGCGACCCAGCAGTGCCCCTTTGGCTCAGAGCTAGCTGCACCGCCTCATTGACCCTGGCGTCCATCTGAGATTCCAAGGACGCAACCTTCTTGTTCATCTTTTCTTCTATGGCACGATGTTTCTCTTCCTGTTCGGCTCTGCTCTTTCGGTGAGTCTTGTAAGAGGGATCTCCGGCCTAAGCAACTTTCCATGGGACCACGCCGATGCCGCGGGCTCGTCCAGGGTGTTCCGGATTCTTTAATGCCCTTGTCAGCTCATCATTCTCCCTTTGAGGATGGAATGTTCCTTGTTGAGTCTCATCTATTGCAGTGACTAGATCGCGGGACACTTCTTGCATATGCTCGGGCACGACCAAACTTCCATCCAACTGGTTTAGTGTCACGCCATTAGCAAATAACCACCACTTGCATCTATCCGGCCAATCCCAAGTCGTCGGCCTGATGCCTCTATCCATAAGGTCCTGCTCCATCTTCTGTCATTTTTTAACTGACTTCTTATACCCGGAAGCCCCAAGGTGGTGGCTGTACTTCTTATTTGCTGCATTCACCTTGGCTTGTTCGGATTTTTTTTGGGCTTCCTCTGATAGTTTGTATTGTTTGAACTCCTCCCAGTATGGTTTAACCTGAGGAAGATCGTCCCAGTTCGGCTCCTTATCCTTCTTGATGTAATTGGTGTACAACTTTTTCTTGAAAGTTGCAAAGGCAAGGGCCATCTTTCTCAAGACACATTTCTTCATAAGTTCTTGATCAACTCCTTTAGAAAGAGTGAACATATCCTTGAGTTCTGCCCATAGCATTTACTTCTGATGTGCAGGCACGGCGTGTTGCTGTTCTTCGGGTTTGGTCGTTTTCCATAGTCTTGTGGTGATCGGAATTCTTGCCCGAACAATAACCCCACATTGGTTGACAAATTTTGTGCTAGCATCCTCTGGAGCACTTGGACAGCCCTCTGCGTCCACTTCTGTGACGACCTATCTTCCCTCCATTTTCTTGGTTGGCCGGTGTCTCCCTTTTGACTGGCTCAACAAAGTCGATGCGGAGGGTCGACTAAATTACAGAAAAGATATGTTAATCGCAAAACTAATCTACCAAAGTCACCATGCATATAGTTTTAAGATTCGTACTGGAACATGCTGCTGTTGATTGGGCGGCGGCGCAAAGTCATCATCTTCTTCATCGGCATCTCCAGATATATTCAGTAACGAATTAGCTGTCCGAGCATCTTCTTCAGCGATTGGCTGGGTGGTGTTGGCCCTCGTATCTTCGTTTATTGCATCCAACATGTATTGCCCGGCGGCCTGCTCATCACCGAAGGGGTCCATCCTTAACTGAAACCGTAAAAATGTGTTAGAGTATGTGTCCATCCTTAAATGAAGCAGGAGAATTCAATTCTTTGAATGAATATGCGTGTTTGAGAGAGAGTGTGTGTGTATGTTAGAGGGACAGAGAAAGAGAGAGAGAGAGTTAGTGAGTGTGTGTGTGAGTCAGTGTGTGTGTGTGTGTGTGTTAGTGTGAGTGTGTGTGTCTCGAGGGTTGATACTTTATACAATTGTGTTAGAGTGTGTTAGAGTGTGTTAGAGAGAGAGTGTGTGTGTTAGAGTGTATTAGACAGTGTGTGTGTGTGTTAGAGGGAGAGAGAGTGTGTGTGTGTGTGTATGTGAGTGTGTGTGTGAGTGTGAGTGTGTGTGTGTGAGTGTGAGTGTGTGTGTGTGTGTGTGTGTGAGTGTGAGTGAATGTGTACAAGTGTGAGTGAGTGTGTGTGTGTGTGTGTGTTAGTAAGTGAGTGAGAGAGAGACCGAGTGTGTGTTTGCGTGTTAGCGCGAGTTTGCGAGCTCGATCTTACAATGGAGCTAGAACTGTTCTACGCGTTACAACAATCGCGTGGACATAAAGAACACCTAAAACGGAGCTAGAACGCGAAAACTAGGCTAAAAACAAGATCTAGGGGCTTAATTGTAAGAAAAACAGAGTTTCTTGGGGTTTTCTGCAAAAAACTGAGGGCCTAAACATAATTAACGGTTAGATACAGGGGCTAGCGCACAAAAACAACAGGTCTGGACTGCGGGTTCTAAAAGAGAAAAGCGCAGGGGCCTAAGTGCTAAAAACAGGGTCAAACTGGAATTATTTTTGAACTAACCAGGACGGCGGGTTGATTTCTAAAAAGCTTAGGGTCTCTTTAGCAAAACTGCCAGGCTGAAGGGGTATGCGTGGATCTTGGCTGTCGGATCCAGATCTGGTGGTTCGGATCAAAGGGGTACGCGCTTCTAATCTTACGCGTCTACTCGGGATCGGACGGCAGGGAAACATCCCGCGCGCGGGGCGGCGGCGCTGGGTCACCGGAGCTCTGCTCCGCGGCGGTGCTGCGCGGGGGCTCACCGGACTTGGCCTAATCTGGTGCTCCGGGGCTCGATTTAAATTGGTTTTGAGTCTAGGAGGGTCATCACGCCATGCGTGATCCACCTGAGGCGTTAGCGAGGCACGGCGGGGCTCTAGGCTGCGTGCGCAAGGGCGATGGCGGCTCTGCGTGGAGGAGCACGCCGGCGTGCGCGCGTTCGCGCTGCGCCGGGCTCACTCAGGGGTGCAAAAACGTGCCTAAGGCATCTTTGTAGCACGGGCAAGCCCGTGCGTGCATCGTGCGGGCTGTGCGGGGTTGCAGAGGGCTCGCCATGGCGAGTTCACGGTGGCATGTGGAAGCGGATCCGCGGGCGCAGGCAGTCGGTGGCGAGGTCGAGATGCGGTGGCACTACTCCGGTGACGGGCTCGGGTGGAGAGTGTGCCAGGGAGGTTTGCCTCGACCTGGTGAAGCTCTTTGGGGGGGTCGTCTTGCACGGATTCGGCGCGGATGAAGGAGTTCACCGCACGGGTCTCGACGGCGGCGTTCGCGGCGGCGGCGAGCGGCGTTCCCAGCGAGCTCCAAGCAACCTGCATGGGGAAAAGCGGTGTGCGAGCTTGAGGGAGGGAAGGCGAAGCTTGATAGGGGGTTGTCGTGGTCTGGGGGTGACCGGGGATGGGTGCTCTGTGGCAGAACCGCCTAAATTATCCCGGCTCAAGTGCGTAAACCATCACCATAAAGGCAACATTAGCTTAAACGCACTTCAAACGGAACAATTTTTGGTCTGTCGGGTAACGTCCCGATACAACCACCGATTCACGGATCGAACAAGCATACCCCCCACGAAGGCGAGTTCAGAGATATTACAACCACAATTTTACAACTCAGGCATAATAACGATTACATACCAGTAAAAAACATTGTTACAAAGCCAACTTAAATAGAACAGTTATACAAGTTATGATTATAAGTTCAGAGTCTAAACAGCGGAAGATGAAACACGATGACTACAACACGTCGCAAAAGTATACCAAGCTAGCCCAAGCATGGTATCACTCGTCATAGTCATTGCCGGCCGAAGACGTATCCCATTCTACGGACCAGCCAAGAGGCAACGAGCAAGGATAGGTCAAGCTAGCGATCTGATCCTCAAAACTCATACCTGAAAAAGGGTTTCAACAGCAAGGCTGAGTATTCTAATACTCAGCAAGACTTAACCGTCAACGGGTATAAGTAGCCCACTTTAACTAGACTATGCAAGGTTTTGTGAGGCTCTGGTATTCCTTTTGCTGAAAAGCAATAAGAGTATGTCCTTACTTTCAAGTTTTAGCTTCAAGATTCTAGTTGATTAACCATTCTATGTAAGCAGCTACTGTCCAATCATGGTGGAACTTCTAAGCAAACATCAAGATTAATAAGAATATTGTTGCTCTTATTACTCTGTGTGGCAGATCAATTAAGCAGTCTCATTTCATCGTGAGAGGCGGACGATTCTGAATCGAAATTCAACCTTGCAAGGACAACCTAGCACACACGTCTGGAACACCGTCGGGTCATTCCCAAACAACCGTTGACCTTTCTTTCCGGCTTGTGGATAGTGCCACTCTCCCCGACTACAGGGCTCCAAGGCCGAACCTTGTCCCTAGAAGTCGTAGTGTTGCGCAACATAAAATAAAACCTACTCCTAAGAGAGAGTGGGAGGTATATCCACTCCCCGGTCCAATCGGTTACTAGGCTTGCCGCGTACCATATTTACGGCATGTGACTAGTACTTTCAAAAACTTAACCGGCACTACCACACACCGCGACCTTAGCAAGTTCATCAACACAGACGGGGTCTCACATAAGATCATGAAATCGAACACAACCCCGTCTGTCGTCCTTATATTGATGACAGAAAGTAAACAATCAATTCCTATAAAGCTCGCGAGTGACAGGCAATCACTCGACTTTTACCGGTCCTATAAGCTTAGCAAGTAGTCGAACTCAGGTCTAGTGTTCAGTACATAGGTTCCTAGGATCATGCATCTAGGGTTTCAATTCAAATCCTAAGAACTGTAAATGCACAAGTAAGTAATATAGTAAATGATATTAGTTTGAAATATAGGTTATGTCGGGGGCTTGCCTTCTCGGTAGTTGCTAACTATTTCAGCTCTAGGCTCTTCCGAACTTTGGTCCGGGGCTTCAGTTAGTACGGCGGTGTTTACTTGAGCTTCGAGATCACCTCCGTCAGACTCCGGAATCAGCTCGTATGTCCCGTCTGACAAAGTAGTTGTATCTATATGTAATGCAAGAACAATATTATAAATACACACATGGGCAATTGTTTATAGAGTAGTTAAATACCAAATTTAACTACACAAGGTATCCCGATCAACAGTACAAAAGAAGTTGATTAACTTCCTAAACAAGTGGGGTGATATCCTATACAAATAAGTCATGGTTTGCAAATAAAACAACAACTCAGAGTACAAAAAGTAATAAAATCTACCAAAATTACACTAAACAGAAAATGAACAAAGTAATCTACCCTACAAAAATCATATCAAGACATGTAACCATATAATCACAATAAATCATTTATGCAGGCAACACCTAGTACAAGCTTGAATTATACAGATCAAAATAGATCAAAACAGAAGCTCAAAATTTAACAGGAGATCTACACAGGGATGATCTATCTACTGTGATTTTTTCATGATTTTATCTACAACGAAATAATTCTGAGAAAATAAATAAAACAGACAACAGATTAGCAAGATTTATTTTTAGCCCCTGATCTAGCCATGAACTAAGGCTCAAACTTCCTGGACAAGCTAATATACTCCAGAAGAACACTCAGGAATATTTTCACGATTTATTAAGAACAGAAACTATTTACCATGATTAAAGTCTACTAAACAAAGATTAAAATCAAATAAATAGCTACACAAGAGATCTGATCATGAAATTTTTATAGCAAAGCTAGTGTAACAAGAGTAAACTACCACAAAAAATTCATAGCTATACCAGCTTTCAAGCATCAGATAAGAAAAAGAGTAAATAACTAGTATTTATAAACCTAGTAACACAAATCAAAATCTACAGCAAAAACTTGCAACTAAAGCCTAACATATTATGGTTCTACTGCATAGAGCTCTTCAAGAGGATTCCAAAACATCAAGATTTTCCATTTTACGAATTTTCTACGAATTGATCTAGAATTTCAAAGATCACAGCAAACTATTACAAACAAGTCCTTAGAGCACTATTCCTCTGAGTCTAGAGCTTCGCAGACAGCCCCCTGGGCTTTTCCAAATTCTAACACCGACGTCCCTGGCCGGGTCAGAGAGGGGAGGCGGGGTTTGACCGGCCGTTTCCCGGCGAGGGGCTCACCGGCGGCGAGGGTGGAGGGGTGTGGGAGCTTCACGGATTCAAGGCGCACCTCTGGGTGCTTGGAATCGAGGCTAGGGTGGTCGGAGGTGGGGTGTCGACGGCGAGCGGCGGCTTGCGGGCTCGGAGCACGGCGGCGGGGTGGCTCCGGTGGTGTTCGGGTGAGGGGAAGTGGCCTGGGAGCTGCGCTAGGACGAGGCGACGCTAAAGGTGGGGGCCGTAGGGGTGGAGCGGGCCTGCAGTGGCGGCTCCGCGGCGGGGTGGAGCTTGCCGGGGTTCAAGCGGGGCGGCGGTGGTGTTCTGCGGCGTGGGAGCGAGGATAGAGCAAAGAGATGCACGAAATCGAGTCCTGGGATATGTGTAGTGCTCGGGCGCTCGCTAGAAGAGGGCGGCGTGCTCTGCAGTGGCCGTTCCACGGCGGCGTCGCGGTGGCGGCCGTCGGGGCGGTTCTGGAAGCGGCGGGGCGCGTGGCAAGGGAAGAGGAGGGCCAGCGCGAGGCAACAGGAGGGGGAGGAGGTCGTCCGCGACACGTGGGTGCCAGCGCACGGCGAAGTAATGGCCGGGAAAGCCGGGAAGGCGTCGGCGGGCGGCGCTGTCGGTGGCCGGCGACGAGAAGCAGAGCAGGGAGGGGAAGAAGGGGATAAGGGCGATTTTGCAATTTCCAAAAGTTCCAGGGACCTCTCTGTAAACAAGCAATAACTTTTAAACTAAAGCTCAAATGGAAAAGTGCCCAACATGAAAGTTGTTCAACTTTTCAAGATCTACAACTTTCATGTTGTGCAAAAATTTATTTGACCAAAGATTCAAGAGCTAAAATTAAAAACATTGAAGAGATTTTGAATTCTAGGAAATTTGTCTTTTTCAAAGCAAATTCACTTCAACTCTAGACTCAAAAGCAAAAATGACTACCATGCATTAAATGCACTGAAATTTTGCACAAACACCCTCCATAAAAGCTATCAACACAAATAACTATATAAAGGACCTTGCATAAAATCATAATTACACATATAACCTTTCATAATTACAAAAAGATCCTTTTTAAGCATTTCAAGCACAAGATGCATATCAACAAACACAATTACTGTGCAGACACCTATTTAAATTACTGTGCAAACACCCGGGGTGTTACAGCCTTCCCCCCTAAAAGGAATCTCGTCCCGAGATTACAGGAAGGAAAGGGTACAAGAACTTGGTACCTGGATTGGTTCTAAGAAAGTCGGGAAAGTTTCTTTGGAGAAAATTTTCAGTTTCCCAAGTAGCTTCTTCTACAGTATGCTAATTCCACTGGATTTTGTACATTTTAACTTTCTCCCTTCTAGTACTTCTTTCTTTTGTGTCAAGAATCTTGATTGGATACTCCGTATAAGATAGATCGGATTCAATCTCGATATCCTGTGGTTCAAGGATTTCAGTAGGTACCCTGGTGCACTTCCGAAGTTGTGAGACATGGAAGACATCATGAACGGCGGCCAACTGAGATGGAAGACGGAGTCGGTAGGCAACGGGTCCACAAGTTTCGATAATTTCAAATGGTCCGATGTATCGGGGTGCTAATTTCCCTTTTAAGCCAAAGCGTTGAATACCTTTAGTAGGAGATACTCGCAAATATACGAAGTTCCCTACCTCGAACTATAAAGGATCTCTTCTTTTGTCTGCATAACTTTTCGGTCTTGATTGAGCTGTTTTAAGATTAACCTGGATAACTCTGACTTGCTCCTCTGCCTCAGAGACTAAATCTGGCCCAAAAATTTTGCGTTCCCCTGCTTGTGACCAATTCAAAGGAGTTCGACACCTTCGACCGTATAATGCTTCAAATGGTGCCATTTGCAAGCTGGATTGATAGCTGTTATTGTATAAAAACTCTGCCAGTGCTAGGCACTTAACCCAGTTCTTGCCATATTGAATAGTACATGACCTCAACATGTCTTCAAGGATTTGATTGATGCGTTCAGTTTGCCCATCTGTTTGTGGATGATAAGCTGAACTACGAATCAGTTTTGTTCCAAGGGATTCTTGCATCTGCTCCCAGAAACGTGCTATAAACTGAGGCCCACGATCAGAAATAATCGTCTTTGGAATTCCATGTAAACGAACAATCTGATCGAGATAAATCTCTGCGTACCTCTTGGCAGAATAAGTGGTGTGTACAGGAATAAAATGAGCGGTCTTGGTGAGTCTATCAACGATTACCCAAACAGAATCATGCTTATGAGGAGTAGTGGGTAAACCAACGATAAAATCCATACTGATGTCCTCCCATTTCCAGGATGGAATAGATAAAGGTTGGAGAGTACCAGCTATTTTCAAGTGACTAGCTTTAACTCTTTGACAAATATCACATTCAGAAACGTATCTGGCGATTTCTCTTTTCATTCGAGTCCACCAGAAATTTTGTTTGAGATCATGGTACATCTTGGTACCACCGGGATGAATCGAAAACTTCGATAGATGTGCTTCATCAAGGATTTGCTTTCTAAGCTGAGGATCCTTAGGTACAACCAGTCGAGATTCAAACCATAGAACTCCTCTATGATCCACTCGGAAACATTTATACTTTGCTTCTCCCTGTGATAACTTTTCCTTGATGACCTTGATACCCTCATCATGTAATTGTCCCATGATGATGCTATCATGAAGTGTAGGCTCAATCGATATATGGTTCAAACTCAAAGAATAATAAACCACAATCGGTACTGGTTCATCATTTGAGATTCTAAGGAATGAAAAGATCCTTACAACAACAAGATGGGGTTTAGGAGGAAGGCATGACTCAAAACCATATTTTTCATCCAAGGAAACCTAAGCATTTTACAAGCATGCTACTAAAATCAGAGTTTCACTCACTCATGTTTTAAGCACACTAACACTTATCTTATAAGGATTCATACTAGAAATTCCTTAACAAGCTCATGTAGCAACTTCAAATATTATGAACCAATCAAACATCAACCAAATATGTATGCACGTCCTGACCGACCTCACAAGATAAACAATTGCCAACTATGGTTGGGCTTACGTGGTTAGCACGGTGGTATACATAAATACGGCTCTCCCTATATAGCTAGTCGATACATTCTAACCGTTCTTATCTTATCGAATCGCGGTTAGTGTTCCTGCAGAAGATTGACAGAACATATATATATCCAATGAACCTTTCATGCCAGCACTCATGAAAGCGTTCCCAAACATTACCGCTCACTATAGAAGCGGCAGCCATACAATTTCCGCCATATGGCCAACGTTAACATACGCTACTCAGAGGCGTATTCACAAGTTCCTTTACTCCCAATATAGTCGACCGAGATCGATATATTGGCAGCAGCTCAAGTAGGCCACTGCTTGAGCGCAGCGTTCGGTTCGCATCGCCGACGGGAAGGCCAGACTCCCTCAGCTGACTGAGCACACTTTACTTCCAATATAGTCAACTAATAGTCGGTATATTGAAAGCACCTCAAGTAAGCCACTGCTTGAGGGCAGCGTTCGGCTCGCATCACCGACGGGAAGGTCAGACTCCCTCAGCTGACTGAGGATCCTTACCATCTTACCTCACGTAGGTGCGTCGTTACAAGAATTAAGAGTTGCTTGTGAGTATGGTTTGACAAGATGTAAAGTGCTGGAAGTCAGATAACATAAACCATACAGAAATAACCACCTAGTAATTCCCATAAATTCCCTAGGACTGTACGTTCTAAGCACAACTCTTAACGAATCCAACGTAGTTTTCCGAAATTCTTTATGGTTCCAATTTTATATGGAAAAATGGTTTTTAAGGTTCCAACACCTCTGATGTACGCTTGTGGCTCTGATACCAGCTGTGGCAGAACCGCCTAAATTATCCCGGCTCAAGTGCGTAAACCATCACCATAAAGGCAACATTAGCTTAAACGCACTTCAAACGGAACAATTTTTGGTCTGTCGGGTAACGTCCCGATACAACCACCGATTCACGGATCGAACAAGCATACCCCCCACGAAGGCGAGTTCAGAGATATTACAACCACAATTTTACAACTCAGGCATAATAACGATTACATACCAGTAAAAAACATTGTTACAAAGCCAACTTAAATAGAACAGTTATACAAGTTATGATTATAAGTTCAGAGTCTAAACAGCGGAAGATGAAACACGATGACTACAACACGTCGCAAAAGTATACCAAGCTAGCCCAAGCATGGTATCACTCGTCATAGTCATTGCCGGCCGAAGACGTATCCCATTCTACGGACCAGCCAAGAGGCAACGAGCAAGGATAGGTCAAGCTAGCGATCTGATCCTCAAAACTCATACCTGAAAAAGGGTTTCAACAGCAAGGCTGAGTATTCTAATACTCAGCAAGACTTAACCGTCAACGGGTATAAGTAGCCCACTTTAACTAGACTATGCAAGGTTTTGTGAGGCTCTGGTATTCCTTTTGCTGAAAAGCAATAAGAGTATGTCCTTACTTTCAAGTTTTAGCTTCAAGATTCTAGTTGATTAACCATTCTATGTAAGCAGCTACTGTCCAATCATGGTGGAACTTCTAAGCAAACATCAAGAT
This sequence comes from Panicum virgatum, assembly GCF_016808335.1. NCBI lineage: Eukaryota > Viridiplantae > Streptophyta > Magnoliopsida > Poales > Poaceae > Panicum > Panicum virgatum. Next base: position 48,401,141 of record NC_053141.1, on the reverse strand, counting down.
TAATAAGAATATTGTTGCTCTTATTACTCTGTGTGGCAGATCAATTAAGCAGTCTCATTTCATCGTGAGAGGCGGACGATTCTGAATCGAAATTCAACCTTGCAAGGACAACCTAGCACACACGTCTGGAACACCGTCGGGTCATTCCCAAACAACCGTTGACCTTTCTTTCCGGCTTGTGGATAGTGCCACTCTCCCCGACTACAGGGCTCCAAGGCCGAACCTTGTCCCTAGAAGTCGTAGTGTTGCGCAACATAAAATAAAACCTACTCCTAAGAGAGAGTGGGAGGTATATCCACTCCCCGGTCCAATCGGTTACTAGGCTTGCCGCGTACCATATTTACGGCATGTGACTAGTACTTTCAAAAACTTAACCGGCACTACCACACACCGCGACCTTAGCAAGTTCATCAACACAGACGGGGTCTCACATAAGATCATGAAATCGAACACAACCCCGTCTGTCGTCCTTATATTGATGACAGAAAGTAAACAATCAATTCCTATAAAGCTCGCGAGTGACAGGCAATCACTCGACTTTTACCGGTCCTATAAGCTTAGCAAGTAGTCGAACTCAGGTCTAGTGTTCAGTACATAGGTTCCTAGGATCATGCATCTAGGGTTTCAATTCAAATCCTAAGAACTGTAAATGCACAAGTAAGTAATATAGTAAATGATATTAGTTTGAAATATAGGTTATGTCGGGGGCTTGCCTTCTCGGTAGTTGCTAACTATTTCAGCTCTAGGCTCTTCCGAACTTTGGTCCGGGGCTTCAGTTAGTACGGCGGTGTTTACTTGAGCTTCGAGATCACCTCCGTCAGACTCCGGAATCAGCTCGTATGTCCCGTCTGACAAAGTAGTTGTATCTATATGTAATGCAAGAACAATATTATAAATACACACATGGGCAATTGTTTATAGAGTAGTTAAATACCAAATTTAACTACACAAGGTATCCTGATCAACAGTACAAAAGAAGTTGATTAACTTCCTAAACAAGTGGGGTGATATCCTATACAAATAAGTCATGGTTTGCAAATAAAACAACAACTCAGAGTACAAAAAGTAATAAAATCTACCAAAATTACACTAAACAGAAAATGAACAAAGTAATCTACCCTACAAAAATCATATCAAGACATGTAACCATATAATCACAATAAATCATTTATGCAGGCAACACCTAGTACAAGCTTGAATTATACAGATCAAAATAGATCAAAACAGAAGCTCAAAATTTAACAGGAGATCTACACAGGGATGATCTATCTACTGTGATTTTTTCATGATTTTATCTACAACGAAATAATTCTGAGAAAATAAATAAAACAGACAACAGATTAGCAAGATTTATTTTTAGCCCCTGATCTAGCCATGAACTAAGGCTCAAACTTCCTGGACAAGCTAATATACTCCAGAAGAACACTCAGGAATATTTTCACGATTTATTAAGAACAGAAACTATTTACCATGATTAAAGTCTACTAAACAAAGATTAAAATCAAATAAATAGCTACACAAGAGATCTGATCATGAAATTTTTATAGCAAAGCTAGTGTAACAAGAGTAAACTACCACAAAAAATTCATAGCTATACCAGCTTTCAAGCATCAGATAAGAAAAAGAGTAAATAACTAGTATTTATAAACCTAGTAACACAAATCAAAATCTACAGCAAAAACTTGCAACTAAAGCCTAACATATTATGGTTCTACTGCATAGAGCTCTTCAAGAGGATTCCAAAACATCAAGATTTTCCATTTTACGAATTTTCTACGAATTGATCTAGAATTTCAAAGATCACAGCAAACTATTACAAACAAGTCCTTAGAGCACTATTCCTCTGAGTCTAGAGCTTCGCAGACAGCCCCCTGGGCTTTTCCAAATTCTAACACCGACGTCCCTGGCCGGGTCAGAGAGGGGAGGCGGGGTTTGACCGGCCGTTTCCCGGCGAGGGGCTCACCGGCGGCGAGGGTGGAGGGGTGTGGGAGCTTCACGGATTCAAGGCGCACCTCTGGGTGCTTGGAATCGAGGCTAGGGTGGTCGGAGGTGGGGTGTCGACGGCGAGCGGCGGCTTGCGGGCTCGGAGCACGGCGGCGGGGTGGCTCCGGTGGTGTTCGGGTGAGGGGAAGTGGCCTGGGAGCTGCGCTAGGACGAGGCGACGCTAAAGGTGGGGGCCGTAGGGGTGGAGCGGGCCTGCAGTGGCGGCTCCGCGGCGGGGTGGAGCTTGCCGGGGTTCAAGCGGGGCGGCGGTGGTGTTCTGCGGCGTGGGAGCGAGGATAGAGCAAAGAGATGCACGAAATCGAGTCCTGGGATATGTGTAGTGCTCGGGCGCTCGCTAGAAGAGGGCGGCGTGCTCTGCAGTGGCCGTTCCACGGCGGCGTCGCGGTGGCGGCCGTCGGGGCGGTTCTGGAAGCGGCGGGGCGCGTGGCAAGGGAAGAGGAGGGCCAGCGCGAGGCAACAGGAGGGGGAGGAGGTCGTCCGCGACACGTGGGTGCCAGCGCACGGCGAAGTAATGGCCGGGAAAGCCGGGAAGGCGTCGGCGGGCGGCGCTGTCGGTGGCCGGCGACGAGAAGCAGAGCAGGGAGGGGAAGAAGGGGATAAGGGCGATTTTGCAATTTCCAAAAGTTCCAGGGACCTCTCTGTAAACAAGCAATAACTTTTAAACTAAAGCTCAAATGGAAAAGTGCCCAACATGAAAGTTGTTCAACTTTTCAAGATCTACAACTTTCATGTTGTGCAAAAATTTATTTGACCAAAGATTCAAGAGCTAAAATTAAAAACATTGAAGAGATTTTGAATTCTAGGAAATTTGTCTTTTTCAAAGCAAATTCACTTCAACTCTAGACTCAAAAGCAAAAATGACTACCATGCATTAAATGCACTGAAATTTTGCACAAACACCCTCCATAAAAGCTATCAACACAAATAACTATATAAAGGACCTTGCATAAAATCATAATTACACATATAACCTTTCATAATTACAAAAAGATCCTTTTTAAGCATTTCAAGCACAAGATGCATATCAACAAACACAATTACTGTGCAGACACCTATTTAAATTACTGTGCAAACACCCGGGGTGTTACAGCCTTCCCCCCTAAAAGGAATCTCGTCCCGAGATTACAGGAAGGAAAGGGTACAAGAACTTGGTACCTGGATTGGTTCTAAGAAAGTCGGGAAAGTTTCTTTGGAGAAAATTTTCAGTTTCCCAAGTAGCTTCTTCTACAGTATGCTAATTCCACTGGATTTTGTACATTTTAACTTTCTCCCTTCTAGTACTTCTTTCTTTTGTGTCAAGAATCTTGATTGGATACTCCGTATAAGATAGATCGGATTCAATCTCGATATCCTGTGGTTCAAGGATTTCAGTAGGTACCCTGGTGCACTTCCGAAGTTGTGAGACATGGAAGACATCATGAACGGCGGCCAACTGAGATGGAAGACGGAGTCGGTAGGCAACGGGTCCACAAGTTTCGATAATTTCAAATGGTCCGATGTATCGGGGTGCTAATTTCCCTTTTAAGCCAAAGCGTTGAATACCTTTAGTAGGAGATACTCGCAAATATACGAAGTTCCCTACCTCGAACTATAAAGGATCTCTTCTTTTGTCTGCATAACTTTTCGGTCTTGATTGAGCTGTTTTAAGATTAACCTGGATAACTCTGACTTGCTCCTCTGCCTCAGAGACTAAATCTGGCCCAAAAATTTTGCGTTCCCCTGCTTGTGACCAATTCAAAGGAGTTCGACACCTTCGACCGTATAATGCTTCAAATGGTGCCATTTGCAAGCTGGATTGATAGCTGTTATTGTATAAAAACTCTGCCAGTGCTAGGCACTTAACCCAGTTCTTGCCATATTGAATAGTACATGACCTCAACATGTCTTCAAGGATTTGATTGATGCGTTCAGTTTGCCCATCTGTTTGTGGATGATAAGCTGAACTACGAATCAGTTTTGTTCCAAGGGATTCTTGCATCTGCTCCCAGAAACGTGCTATAAACTGAGGCCCACGATCAGAAATAATCGTCTTTGGAATTCCATGTAAACGAACAATCTGATCGAGATAAATCTCTGCGTACCTCTTGGCAGAATAAGTGGTGTGTACAGGAATAAAATGAGCGGTCTTGGTGAGTCTATCAACGATTACCCAAACAGAATCATGCTTATGAGGAGTAGTGGGTAAACCAACGATAAAATCCATACTGATGTCCTCCCATTTCCAGGATGGAATAGATAAAGGTTGGAGAGTACCAGCTATTTTCAAGTGACTAGCTTTAACTCTTTGACAAATATCACATTCAGAAACGTATCTGGCGATTTCTCTTTTCATTCGAGTCCACCAGAAATTTTGTTTGAGATCATGGTACATCTTGGTACCACCGGGATGAATCGAAAACTTCGATAGATGTGCTTCATCAAGGATTTGCTTTCTAAGCTGAGGATCCTTAGGTACAACCAGTCGAGATTCAAACCATAGAACTCCTCTATGATCCACTCGGAAACATTTATACTTTGCTTCTCCCTGTGATAACTTTTCCTTGATGACCTTGATACCCTCATCATGTAATTGTCCCATGATGATGCTATCATGAAGTGTAGGCTCAATCGATATATGGTTCAAACTCAAAGAATAATAAACCACAATCGGTACTGGTTCATCATTTGAGATTCTAAGGAATGAAAAGATCCTTACAACAACAAGATGGGGTTTAGGAGGAAGGCATGACTCAAAACCATATTTTTCATCCAAGGAAACCTAAGCATTTTACAAGCATGCTACTAAAATCAGAGTTTCACTCACTCATGTTTTAAGCACACTAACACTTATCTTATAAGGATTCATACTAGAAATTCCTTAACAAGCTCATGTAGCAACTTCAAATATTATGAACCAATCAAACATCAACCAAATATGTATGCACGTCCTGACCGACCTCACAAGATAAACAATTGCCAACTATGGTTGGGCTTACGTGGTTAGCACGGTGGTATACATAAATACGGCTCTCCCTATATAGCTAGTCGATACATTCTAACCGTTCTTATCTTATCGAATCGCGGTTAGTGTTCCTGCAGAAGATTGACAGAACATATATATATCCAATGAACCTTTCATGCCAGCACTCATGAAAGCGTTCCCAAACATTACCGCTCACTATAGAAGCGGCAGCCATACAATTTCCGCCATATGGCCAACGTTAACATACGCTACTCAGAGGCGTATTCACAAGTTCCTTTACTCCCAATATAGTCGACCGAGATCGATATATTGGCAGCAGCTCAAGTAGGCCACTGCTTGAGCGCAGCGTTCGGTTCGCATCGCCGACGGGAAGGCCAGACTCCCTCAGCTGACTGAGCACACTTTACTTCCAATATAGTCAACTAATAGTCGGTATATTGAAAGCACCTCAAGTAAGCCACTGCTTGAGGGCAGCGTTCGGCTCGCATCACCGACGGGAAGGTCAGACTCCCTCAGCTGACTGAGGATCCTTACCATCTTACCTCACGTAGGTGCGTCGTTACAAGAATTAAGAGTTGCTTGTGAGTATGGTTTGACAAGATGTAAAGTGCTGGAAGTCAGATAACATAAACCATACAGAAATAACCACCTAGTAATTCCCATAAATTCCCTAGGACTGTACGTTCTAAGCACAACTCTTAACGAATCCAACGTAGTTTTCCGAAATTCTTTATGGTTCCAATTTTATATGGAAAAATGGTTTTTAAGGTTCCAACACCTCTGATGTACGCTTGTGGCTCTGATACCAGCTGTGGCAGAACCGCCTAAATTATCCCGGCTCAAGTGCGTAAACCATCACCATAAAGGCAACATTAGCTTAAACGCACTTCAAACGGAACAATTTTTGGTCTGTCGGGTAACGTCCCGATACAACCACCGATTCACGGATCGAACAAGCATACCCCCCACGAAGGCGAGTTCAGAGATATTACAACCACAATTTTACAACTCAGGCATAATAACGATTACATACCAGTAAAAAACATTGTTACAAAGCCAACTTAAATAGAACAGTTATACAAGTTATGATTATAAGTTCAGAGTCTAAACAGCGGAAGATGAAACACGATGACTACAACACGTCGCAAAAGTATACCAAGCTAGCCCAAGCATGGTATCACTCGTCATAGTCATTGCCGGCCGAAGACGTATCCCATTCTACGGACCAGCCAAGAGGCAACGAGCAAGGATAGGTCAAGCTAGCGATCTGATCCTCAAAACTCATACCTGAAAAAGGGTTTCAACAGCAAGGCTGAGTATTCTAATACTCAGCAAGACTTAACCGTCAACGGGTATAAGTAGCCCACTTTAACTAGACTATGCAAGGTTTTGTGAGGCTCTGGTATTCCTTTTGCTGAAAAGCAATAAGAGTATGTCCTTACTTTCAAGTTTTAGCTTCAAGATTCTAGTTGATTAACCATTCTATGTAAGCAGCTACTGTCCAATCATGGTGGAACTTCTAAGCAAACATCAAGATTAATAAGAATATTGTTGCTCTTATTACTCTGTGTGGCAGATCAATTAAGCAGTCTCATTTCATCGTGAGAGGCGGACGATTCTGAATCGAAATTCAACCTTGCAAGGACAACCTAGCACACACGTCTGGAACACCGTCGGGTCATTCCCAAACAACCGTTGACCTTTCTTTCCGGCTTGTGGATAGTGCCACTCTCCCCGACTACAGGGCTCCAAGGCCGAACCTTGTCCCTAGAAGTCGTAGTGTTGCGCAACATAAAATAAAACCTACTCCTAAGAGAGAGTGGGAGGTATATCCACTCCCCGGTCCAATCGGTTACTAGGCTTGCCGCGTACCATATTTACGGCATGTGACTAGTACTTTCAAAAACTTAACCGGCACTACCACACACCGCGACCTTAGCAAGTTCATCAACACAGACGGGGTCTCACATAAGATCATGAAATCGAACACAACCCCGTCTGTCGTCCTTATATTGATGACAGAAAGTAAACAATCAATTCCTATAAAGCTCGCGAGTGACAGGCAATCACTCGACTTTTACCGGTCCTATAAGCTTAGCAAGTAGTCGAACTCAGGTCTAGTGTTCAGTACATAGGTTCCTAGGATCATGCATCTAGGGTTTCAATTCAAATCCTAAGAACTGTAAATGCACAAGTAAGTAATATAGTAAATGATATTAGTTTGAAATATAGGTTATGTCGGGGGCTTGCCTTCTCGGTAGTTGCTAACTATTTCAGCTCTAGGCTCTTCCGAACTTTGGTCCGGGGCTTCAGTTAGTACGGCGGTGTTTACTTGAGCTTCGAGATCACCTCCGTCAGACTCCGGAATCAGCTCGTATGTCCCGTCTGACAAAGTAGTTGTATCTATATGTAATGCAAGAACAATATTATAAATACACACATGGGCAATTGTTTATAGAGTAGTTAAATACCAAATTTAACTACACAAGGTATCCTGATCAACAGTACAAAAGAAGTTGATTAACTTCCTAAACAAGTGGGGTGATATCCTATACAAATAAGTCATGGTTTGCAAATAAAACAACAACTCAGAGTACAAAAAGTAATAAAATCTACCAAAATTACACTAAACAGAAAATGAACAAAGTAATCTACCCTACAAAAATCATATCAAGACATGTAACCATATAATCACAATAAATCATTTATGCAGGCAACACCTAGTACAAGCTTGAATTATACAGATCAAAATAGATCAAAACAGAAGCTCAAAATTTAACAGGAGATCTACACAGGGATGATCTATCTACTGTGATTTTTTCATGATTTTATCTACAACGAAATAATTCTGAGAAAATAAATAAAACAGACAACAGATTAGCAAGATTTATTTTTAGACCCTGATCTAGCCATGAACTAAGGCTCAAACTTCCTGGACAAGCTAATATACTCCAGAAGAACACTCAGGAATATTTTCACGATTTATTAAGAACAGAAACTATTTACCATGATTAAAGTCTACTAAACAAAGATTAAAATCAAATAAATAGCTACACAAGAGATCTGATCATGAAATTTTTATAGCAAAGCTAGTGTAACAAGAGTAAACTACCACAAAAATTTCATAGCTATACCAGCTTTCAAGCATCAGATAAGAAAAAGAGTAAATAACTAGTATTTATAAACCTAGTAACACAAATCAAAATCTACAGCAAAAACTTGCAACTAAAGCCTAACATATTATGGTTCTACTGCATAGAGCTCTTCAAGAGGATTCCAAAACATCAAGATTTTCCATTTTACGAATTTTCTACGAATTGATCTAGAATTTCAAAGATCACAGCAAACTATTACAAACAAGTCCTTAGAGCACTATTCCTCTGAGTCTAGAGCTTCGCAGACAGCCCCCTGGGCTTTTCCAAATTCTAACACCGACGTCCCTGGCCGGGTCAGAGAGGGGAGGCGGGGTTTGACCGGCCGTTTCCCGGCGAGGGGCTCACCGGCGGCGAGGGTGGAGGGGTGTGGGAGCTTCACGGATTCAAGGCGCACCTCTGGGTGCTTGGAATCGAGGCTAGGGTGGTCGGAGGTGGGGTGTCGACGGCGAGCGGCGGCTTGCGGGCTCGGAGCACGGCGGCGGGGTGGCTCCGGTGGTGTTCGGGTGAGGGGAAGTGGCCTGGGAGCTGCGCTAGGACGAGGCGACGCTAAAGGTGGGGGCCGTAGGGGTGGAGCGGGCCTGCAGTGGCGGCTCCGCGGCGGGGTGGAGCTTGCCGGGGTTCAAGCGGGGCGGCGGTGGTGTTCTGCGGCGTGGGAGCGAGGATAGAGCAAAGAGATGCACGAAATCGAGTCCTGGGATATGTGTAGTGCTCGGGCGCTCGCTAGAAGAGGGCGGCGTGCTCTGCAGTGGCCGTTCCACGGCGGCGTCGCGGTGGCGGCCGTCGGGGCGGTTCTGGAAGCGGCGGGGCGCGTGGCAAGGGAAGAGGAGGGCCAGCGCGAGGCAACAGGAGGGGGAGGAGGTCGTCCGCGACACGTGGGTGCCAGCGCACGGCGAAGTAATGGCCGGGAAAGCCGGGAAGGCGTCGGCGGGCGGCGCTGTCGGTGGCCGGCGACGAGAAGCAGAGCAGGGAGGGGAAGAAGGGGATAAGGGCGATTTTGCAATTTCCAAAAGTTCCAGGGACCTCTCTGTAAACAAGCAATAACTTTTAAACTAAAGCTCAAATGGAAAAGTGCCCAACATGAAAGTTGTTCAACTTTTCAAGATCTACAACTTTCATGTTGTGCAAAAATTTATTTGACCAAAGATTCAAGAGCTAAAATTAAAAACATTGAAGAGATTTTGAATTCTAGGAAATTTGTCTTTTTCAAAGCAAATTCACTTCAACTCTAGACTCAAAAGCAAAAATGACTACCATGCATTAAATGCACTGAAATTTTGCACAAACACCCTCCATAAAAGCTATCAACACAAATAACTATATAAAGGACCTTGCATAAAATCATAATTACACATATAACCTTTCATAATTACAAAAAGATCCTTTTTAAGCATTTCAAGCACAAGATGCATATCAACAAACACAATTACTGTGCAGACACCTATTTAAATTACTGTGCAAACACCCGGGGTGTTACATGCTCCGCGGCGGGGTGGTGCTCGGCGGTGGCAATGGCAGTGGCGGGCGGCGTTCCAGGGCGCAGGGAGGAGAGTGGGGGCTCGGATTGGGGTGGAATGGAGAGGAGAGGGGGTGTACCTGTCGAGGCAGCCGGGGAGAGCCGGACCGAGTTGGCGGCGCGAAGGGGAGGGGGCGCCGGTATCGAAGCGGAGGCGGAGGCGGCGGCGCACCAAGACGGGTCGGGCGGGGGTGGCCAGGCGTCCAGGCGGCGGCGGCGCGGCGGAGAGAGGTCCAGGCGTCGAGGCGGCGGCGGAGGACGATCGGGCGTCGAGAGGGCCGGCAGTGGAAGGAACAAGTGAGAAAGAAGGAAACAGGGCAGGGACTTATATATCCCAAAGGCCTTAGGTACCGGTTGGTAAGTCCAACCGGTTCCTAATAGGGCCCAAGGCACCGGTTTGTAACTCACCCGGTACCTAAGGTAACCCATAGACACCGGGTGATAAATCCACCCGGTACCTTAAGCCTACAACGGGCAAGAATTGAAAAGTGCCTAAGGCACCGGTTAGAAACAAAAAACCGGTGCCTAAGGCTTCTGAAATATTTGTACTTTAAGCCTTTTGCCGCTAGTGAGATCGATAACACCGTGTAACGCAGTGGTAACCCTAACTATTCTAATCGCCGTGGCCCGGGTTCGACTCCCGTGCGCCCGTTTTTTTCGCTTTGGTACCGGTTCAAAATCAAATAATTGAATAGTAAATTATTTAATTGCATAATAAATCATTTTAATTGCATTATAAATCGGATAATTGCATAATAAATCATTTAAATGCCTAATATATCTAATAATTGCATAATAAATTATTTAAATGCACAATAAATCATTAAAGTGCATAATAAATCATTAATGTGCCTAATAAATCGGATAATTGCATAATAAATCATTAAAGTGTATAATAAATCGGGTAATTGCATAATAAATCATTAAAGTGCATAATAAATCGGGTAAATGCATAATAAATCATTAAAGTGCCTAATAAATTTTATAATTGCATAATAAATCATTTAAATGCATATTAAATCTGATTATTGACTAATAAATCAGGTCATTGCATAATAAATCTGATAATGTTCACGGAAAATATTACAACACATAATCATTCAACTAAGGGAATATTAACGATGGTTCGCTTTACAATCGTCCCTTCATTATGATCATGATGTGCGTACGGAGCCTCCTCTTCGGCTAAAAGAATATTTGTGTCAACCTCCACTACGAACGCAGTCATATCTTCAACCTTATTGTATTCTTCTTCATCTGTGACATCGTCGACTCCCACAATTTTTCTTTTTCCTGCCAGAACAATATGGCGCTTTGCCTCATCTCCGGCACCTACAAAACTTGATTTATTCCTAGACTTGTCCTTTCTCGATTTGCTAGACATGTCCTGCACATAGAAAACTTGAATGACATCTTTAGCTAGGACGAATGGTTCGTCTCGATAGCCTAGAAGGTTCACACAAAGATTTTTGGTTAGGTGCATCACATCAATTGCGTGGCGGACGTCTAAGACTTCCCAATAAGGTAACTCCCAAAAAATACTCTTCTTCTTCCACATAGGTGCACGTCCGTCATCACTCTGCACTGATCTGCTATTAGGTCCTTTTCTGAATACTACTTTTATATCTTTGACCATTTCAAACACCATTTTTCCACAACGGTGCCTAGGCTTGGTATGATGATCTACCTTTCCATCATAGTGAGCATGCCTCCTCCTTAATGGGTGCTTGATCGAAAGAAATCGACGATGACCCATATACACGATCTTCCTACAGTGCTTGAGGTACATGCTGTCGGTTTCTTCTAAACAATGGGTGCATGCCCTATAACCCTTATTGGATTGTCCAGAGAGATTACTTAGTGTTGGCCAATCGTTGGTGGTTACGAAAAGTAATGCACGCAGGTTAAAATGATCCTCTGCGTGCGCATCCCACAAACGAACACCCTCATCTTTCCACAACAATAGAAGATCCTCAATCAGTGGTTTCAGATACACATCTATATCGTTACCGGGTTGCTTCGGGCCGGGGATAAGCACCGGCATCATAATGAATTTCCGCTTCATACACAACCAGGGAGGAATGTTGTATATACAGAGTTTCACAGGCCAGGTACTATGGCCAATGCTCTGCTCACCGAAAGGATTCATTCCATCCGTACTTAAGCCGAACCTTATATTCCTCGCATCATTTGCAAATGTTGGGAATGTTCTGTCCACTTTTCTCCACTGTGACCCTTCAGCGGGGTGTCTCAACATATTGTCTTGCTTACATTCTTTTTTGTGCCATCTCATCAATTTAGCATTCGTTTTGTTCATGAACAAACGTTTCAGACGTGGCATTAGAGGAAAATACCACATCACCTTGGCAGGCACCCTCTTCTTGACACGCATCCCCTCAACGTCGCCTGGATCATCTCGAGGGATCTTATACCGGCATGCGTTACATACAGGGCATGAATCCAAATTTTCATACTCACCTCGATATAGGATGCAGTCATTAGGACAAGCATGTATCTTCTGTGCCTCTAATCCTAAAGGACAAACAACGTTTTTTGCCTCGTATGTTGTCTCCGGCAAGGTGTTACCCTCAGGGAGTAAGTTTTTTATAAGTTTCAGCAACTCCTCGAATCCCTTGTCAGATAAACCATTTGATGTCTTCCATTGCAATAATTCCAATGTGGTACCCAACTTCTTTTGGTCTTGTTTGCAATCAGGGTACAACAATATTCTGTAGTCCTCCAACATACGCTTCAGATCTCTCGATTCCTTTTCTGTTTCGCAACCTTCCTCAGCTTCGCGCAGCATCTGACCAAGATCATCTTCTACAACGTATCCTTCAGTATCTTCTTCAGGCTCACCCATTGCAGTGTCATTGAAAAAGGAATTATAATTGGCTGCAAAGTCAGGAATCCTGTCCTCTTCTTCTACATTATTATCCAGCACAATTCCTCTTTCGCCATGCTTGGTCCAAACATAGTAGTTCGGCATGAAACCACTATTGAACAAGTGACTATGGATGATTCTTGATGATGAGTAATCCTTCTCATTCTTACAAAATTTGCATGGACAACGAACGAAACCACCATACTTGTGTTTCTCGGCCGCTTCTATGAATTCATGCACGCCATCCATGAACTCTTTTGAACGCCGGTCGGCCATGTACATCCATTGCTGACTCATCTGGGTCCACAATACATTTATATACATCATTGTACTGTACAAATAGTTCATTCATACTACCAATTTATAACAATATATTTATATAATTGATAATACATATAACTATAATAAATAGATACTATTCACTTATCAAATAAATTGAAAAAACATATAAATACAATAATTTGATAGTATTCAAATATCAAATAAATTGATAACGTATATAACTACAATAAGATGCTACAAATAAAAATAATTATCACATATATAAACTAAATCAAGTAATAACTGTTTCTAAAAATTAATTGCTAAGTTATAAAGAAAAATAACTAACCTTTTTTTTCAAAAAAAAAGCAAAAATTCGCCTCCCCTCACCCCACTCAGCTGCCATGAACAGTGAGTTCACGACAGTTTGAGAGGGGGAGGGGCTGGGGTATTTATAGGCTCGGGCCAAAGGCACCGGTTGATTTCAATGACCCGGTGCTAAAATTAATTCAATAGCACCGGGTCAAGGCACCAACCGGTGTCTTAGGCCCGAGCTCCTGGCAGCTGCCACGTTTTATTACCACAGGAACCGGTTATTCCTATAAACCGGTGTCTTTAGCGCAGTCTTCATTTGGTACCGGGTGGTGGTTTAGACCGGTTCCTATGGTGACTCATTGGAACCGGTTGGAACCACCACCCGGTGTCAATTGCCCTCCACAAGGTCGGTCGATGGCCAAAGGTATCAGCTGCTGTTGCAGCCGGTACCAATTGGTACCATCGGTACCGGCTGCAACAGTAGCTGGTACCTTTGGCCAGAACCGATGGCCCGTTTTCTAGTAGTGGGCGGCGGAGGAGAGGGTGCGCCGCAGCGAAAGGAAAAAGAACAACAAAGGGGTTAGCATAAAGGATGACAATACGAGTAATTTTGGTGAAGCTTTATATGGAAGTACATGGACTTGAAATAAGATTTCGGTGGGTACCGTTTGGTTGGCTTATGGGCTTTGACTCCCAAAAATTGTTTTGGAGACCTTGTCAGTGCCCCAAATGTAACTTTAGTTTTTGATACGGTAAGAGGTACACACAGTGATGTACTTGCTGCTGAGGAAATTAAATTTATTATCTACCAACCCATACGTAAGTAGTTCAAGTTTACTAATTTTGGAACCGCACATTTTGCTACAAACTATAGCTAGCTCGATCAAATGCGGTAGCCAACCAAATATGCACTACAACTCTCACATCTAGAATCGGTCAGCAGGTCACATTATCTACTAGTTGGATTGTAAATTTGTAAAGGCTCTAGCAGTTTTAGCTAGGTTATAAATATTGTATCACAATCCAGTCAGATCTATTTTGAATCTTTATGTATAATTGAGAGAAGTTGGTCAGCTGCATTGTGACATTTTGCTAAAACCCATCAATACTTGTTTTTTTTTCTTCGTTGCCAATGCTTGTTCGTTTCTGTGATACAATATAATTGCCATATATACTTACCCTTCATTCCTGTCTTGACACATTTACTGATAAAATTCTACCACCATATGATCAATCATTATATTTGAGCAATATGATCAAAGCAAACTCATCAGCCAAGGATAGATGAAAGAAAGATGAGGGGAACCCTAGTGAACGAAAAAACTTTAGCACGGTTGGGGCTAGCTGGTGAGATGAACCTAAGGTTAACGCTTGATGTGCCTCGTTAATGTTTAGCAACATAACTGTCAGTAGTAAGATGTATATGGTGACCTCATCGATCTCATAAGTTAGTTGTGCATGTGTGTGAGTTTAGCATCTATCTTTGTACCGTCTATTGCAAAAAAAAAACAAAAAAAGAAACCTAAAAGCATCGGTTCAAGTCTTGTACTATATGTTGATCTATATATGGATTTGTCAAGCGTTTCAACACGTCTATTCCCCTGTTTTAGACTTCAAATGTGACGGCCAATAAATTCACGTACTGTAAAATTCCCAAATATATTATCACTCAATGAAATGACTCTTACTCGGCACCAAAAAGAACCTAACAAACTCGTTGAACTTGTTTTTTCCCTCTCCACGGAACTTGTTTAGCGCCTAGCACCCACTATTATCTTCGGCATCTCTTCACAGTACAAAATTTCGTCTTCAGTAACCTACCATTCATAGATTTGGCAGTATCTTCATCACATCATTTACGCTATCCATTTTTTTTTTTTGAAGCAATTTACGCTATCCATTTAAGCCTATGTAGACTATCTAGAGCAAAACTCATTTAAGCTTCGAATTATATATTATTTTGTATCAAAAATTAGTTTCGGTATGCATCACAAATACTCCATATAATTCTTTCGCAAAAAAAACTTCATATAATTACCAAATTTGGTGTCTGAAGTTGTTTTTCAAAGTTCAATTGGATTGGGTTTAGAATTACGGAGTTAATCAAGGGGGGAAGAGAGAAAGATGGGGAGCATTTGCCGGCCACTTTTTTCGTCGTCCTCGTCTTCGTCGTCTTCTAGTAGTCGTAAGTGCGGGGAGGATTGGCCGGCCGGCGACGAGGCTCCTCCTCCTCCTCATCTTTCTCTGCATACAATACATACGGATATACGTATATGCTTGTTCTCCGCCGCCTCCGTCTCCCGCTGCCACGCCCACTTCTCGTCTCCTCCTCCTCCTGGTGGTCGTCGACAAGCCAACGGAGACCCGCCATGGCGTCCTCCTCTTCCGCCGCGGTCGTTGCCGAGGGCTCGGCGGCCCGCCGCTTCTGGATCGCCGCCTCCACGCGGGAGGCCGCCTTCACCGCATACACACCCTTCCTCCTCTCCCTCGCCGCCGGCAACCTGCGCCTCGACGCCTTCCGCCATTACATCGCGCAGGACGCGCACTTCCTCCACGCCTTCGCGCGCGCGTAAGTCCAATTCATTCCCCCCTTTCTCCTTCCTGAGTCCGTCCGATTCGATTCGCCTAACCACCTCCATGGCTGGACTGGATCTGATCCGATTCTTCCTTTCCTCCTGCGACAATCAATCAGCTACGAGATGGCCGAGGATTGCGCCGACGACGACGACGACAGGGCCACCATCGCCGCCCTCAGGAAGGCCATCCTCCAAGAGCTCAGCCTCCACGCCTCCGTCCTCGAGGTCCCCCTTTTTCTGCCCCACCCACCTACTAATCCTCTCTTTTCCCTGCCCTACTTTTCCTATGGAATCGCCGCCATACTGTGATGCATCTACACATGGATCTCTTTAGGAAACTACTAGCAACACTGAAGAACTAATATGTTCTATTTCAATATTAATCAACTACCCTTATTCCTCTTGTAATTTTGACACTAACATATATATTCACTTAAGCTTTCATCTTAACAATTCCAAACTGGGCAGTGCGTTTTTATCTGCAATTTTGTTGCTCTGCTGTTGCCTTCAATTAATTAAGCCATACCTTACCACTCAACAATTTCAACTGGGCACCTATTCTACAGTAATGCATTTTGAGATCTGGAGCCAAAATGCTTTCAAGCTGTCATACTGTTTCAGTTCATTATAGCTTATAAGATATTCCTAACACCTGAGTGCTGTCTGATATCAACTTGTGATTAGATTACTTTCCTTTCATTGCTAAGAGTTTTCACGACTCAGACAGTTGCCTTGACTGTTTGATTTGTTGGAGCGGGAAGTTGGTCACAGTCCTCCCTGTCCTCTTACCACTATTAGATTTCTACTAGCAAGCTGACTCTGTTGAATTCAAAGCTTGCAATAATTGGCTGTCTGTTTTGTTGTTAAGGCTATTTCAATCTAGAAAATGCCTCTTTGTGTCCTCTTGAGTCTTGAGTCCTTATACCATGTGTGTGCCCTCTAATCTCTTGTGATACAACTTGATACTAATTGTTACAACACTATTCTCACATTAACCGTTATGGTTCTGCTCATGATTTTGGCCCAACAACAGAAACTGGACCACGCACTTCTAACAAATCCTTGTCATGCATTCTTACATGAAAGTATGTATTTAGCTATGTTCTATTTAATTAATTAATTTACATTTTAAGGCCATGTATCTACAACCAAGATGCTTACCAGCCTGCATGTTCCCTCCCTCCCTCCCTTTGGAATGGTGCATGTTCTCTCAGTTTAGGACTATTGCTAGAGATATAGGTATATTGTCCTTAAAACTGAATTTTGCTTTCCCCTATGATTCAATAACTGCCGAGTAATCTTCTTCCAAGTTATAATCTTCTTTTCTCAAATACACAATTGGGTATCCTGAGTTCCTGACTATTCAATTTTCAGGAGTGGGGAGTTGATCCTACCAAGGAGATCCCTCCAAGTGCAGCTACAGCCAAGTACACTGAATTCCTACTTGCAACTGCAGCTGGAAAAGTTGATGGTGCAAAAGGTTCTGACAAAATGGTCACACCATTCGAGAAGACTAAAATTGCTGCATACACTGTTGGGGCCATGACTCCATGCATGAGGCTTTATGCGTATCTAGGCAAAGAACTCATGGTTTTCCTTAAACAAGATGAAAATCACCCATACAAGAAATGGATTAACACATATGCATCCAATGATTTTGAGGTATAAAATGGTCATCTGCCTATAGATGGATGCCCCTACATCTTAGTGTAGTATTGGCTGGTGCTTCAATGCGACTAGTTTATGTGCTGAAAAATCATTTCTCTTTTTTTTTTTTGCTTGGCTGCAGGTTAATGCACTCCAAATAGAAGAGTTGCTGGACAAACTGAGTATCTCATTAACTGGTGAGGAGCTTGAGATTATTGCCAAGCTCTACCAGCAAGCTATGAAACTTGAAGTGGAGTTCTTTTCTGCTCAGCTTGTAGACCAGCCTGTCGTAGCTCCACTTTTAAGATATTGTGATCCGAAATATAAACTCTTGGTCTTTTCTGATTTTGATTTGACATGCACTGTTGTTGATTCGTCTGCCATTTTGGCGGAGATTGCAATTTTGTCATTCCAAAAGACAAGTCAAAGTAAGATTGAGAATACCCTCGACCGTACGAAATCAGCAGACCTGAGAAATTCTTGGAACATGCTATCTAAGCAATACATGGAAGAGTATGAGGAATGCATGGAAAGACTACTTCCTCAAGAAGAATGTATGCGCTATGTGTTCCATTTGTTTCTATTTGTTTGTGATTTAGCAATAGTTCATAAGCCATGCTTGAATGATTTTCTGATGGTTTATGTGATCTTTTGTTTTATTACAGTAAAGTCACTAGATTATGATCAACTGTACAAAGGCCTGGAGGTGCTAGCAGAGTTTGAGAAGCTTGCAAACTCTAGGGTTGTCGACTCTGGTGTTCTTAGGGGAATGAATTTAGAAGATATCAGGAAAGCTGGGGAGCGGCTTATTCTTCAAGATGGCTGTAAAATTTTCTTTCAGAAGATTGGAAAAACAAGGGAGCGCCTCAATTTGGATATCCATATTCTTTCCTATTGCTGGTGCGCAGAACTAATACGGTCCGCCTTTTCATCAGGTAATCTTTGTCTTGTCTGATGACAATGGCTTCACCATAACAATTAAGCTAATTTTCTTTCCTTTTGCTGTTGCTATAAGCTTTCGATCACAATTTCAGTTTTGTTTTGAATAGGCATTTCTTAACTGGTAATTAATTTATTTTACATTGTCATGCTTTCGGTGCAGTCGGTTGTCTAGATGGTCTGAACATACATTCCAACGAGTTTGCCTTTGAGGGGTCTGTTTCAACTGGTCAGATTGAGAGGAAAATGCAGTCTCCACTAGACAAAGTTGAAAAGTTTAAGAGCATCAAAAGTGGCACGGACAGTACAGCTCCATCACTATCTGTGTATATTGGAGACTCGGTTGGAGATTTGCTCTGCTTATTGGAGGCAGATATTGGTATCGTCATTGGATCAAGCACAAGCTTGCGGAGAGTGGGCAAACAGTTTGGTGTTTCTTTTGTGCCGTTGTTCCCTGGTCTAGTAGAGAAGCAGAGGCAACTGACGGAGCAAGAGAAATCCACGTTCAAGGCACGTTCTGGGGTCCTTTATACGGTTTCCAGCTGGTCAGAGATACACGCTTTCATTCTGGGAAGTGATTTCAGCTGATGGAGGTGCTGTTTCTTTTCTCTGGGTGTTTTTTTCGTTGAGAAGTGAGAACCTTGGCAGCACATGATACGTGAATCCCCAATGTGGTCATTTTATGAAAGCCACATGCCAATTCTGGCCCGCCGCACCAGTATGTATGAATGAGTACCGATACCAGCTTGTGCTTTGTGATGGCTTTACCCGTGATCAATGTTCATTGATTCGTCCATATTCGGTTTGAGATTAATTTCTGGAGTGGTTGCTGTGGCATTATACAGCAGCGAGAACGGCCAGCTCCGGTATATATATAATTGCTAGACATCGAGTGGTGTATACACCCAAGTCCAAGTGTAACAGCAACTGCACTGGCATTAAATGGAATGGATTTATTTGCTTCTGCCTTCTTGTGTGGCATGCGCTAGCTACTTGATTGATCTTTAATTTTTAATACAGCAGCAGCTTATTATACATAGTAGTATGTATATATAGCTAGTAATATAATGCTCATTTTATTTCCAATTCGTATATATAGGTTAATTAGTTGAAGGCTGCGGCGGCGACGGCGAGGATGGTGGTGAGGTTGATGGGGTGCATGTACTCCTGTGTGCCATCCATCATAAACTGGCTGACAATGATCCGGTTGGCCCTCTCCGTGGGGTGGAAGTTGTCCCAGAAGGCGTAGACGCTCCGGTCCGGGCAGACGCTGGAGGCGGCGGTGCAGCGGCCCACGCCGTTGTAGGGCCCCTGGCCGCAGCAGGCCACCTTGGCGGTGACGAAGCCGTAGGCCGCCGGGTCGGAGATGAAGTCCATGTGCATTCTGTAGGCGTTGACGGCGACGAAGACGTCGTTGCCGAGGTCGGCGTTGAGCCCCTGATCATATCGACGAGCTGCGGGTTGTAGAGCGCGGCAGCGCGCTGCAGCTCGGCGTCGCACTCCCCGGCGCGGCTTCCCCGCAGCGCGAGCTCGGCGGGGGCGCATCCGAGCGGGCCGGAGCCGGTGACGAGCACCCGGCGCGCGCCCAGGCCGTGTAGCTGGCGAAGGATCTTGGCGTACTCGGCGACGAGGTAGCGCACGTAGTCTGGCAGCGCCATCTCGCGGGAGCGCGCGGAGAAGGGCACCAGGTAGTAGTTGTTGATGAAGTCGTTGCCGCCGAGCGTGATGAGCACCAGGGCGCCGCGCACCAGGCGGGCGGTGGCGTCGCCGCCGCCTCCGACAGAAATTCGAAAATACAGCAAATATTCATAAGACTTTACCTTAAGTTTTACAAATCAAGTTTGAATAAATACATAATTTACAAACTTTGCATTACTGAAATCCGGGTTCAACTAGAGGAAATGGGCCTACAACTACCAAAAGTGTACTCTAGGGAGATCCCTAACTAAACGTCTGGCTCCACAACCTCCCATCCCTCTGCATCCCGGCGGATGAACTTAGCGCAGCAGGGACAGAAGTCTACGTCTGCGTGTCCTGCAGTAATATTTCAACAAAAGCAATGAGCAACTAATACTCAGCAAGACTTACCCGACCAGTGGGTATAACTTAGCCCACATATCTAGACATGCAAAGCTTTTGGCTGGTGGTTAGTTTTGCGAAAAAAGGGACTAAGGTGAATCCTTATTTTCATATTTTAGCTCATGATTCTATATATCTTGACCATCATATAAATTTGGCATATCTAGAGCAAATATGATAAAGCATATACTAACATTCCAAGTGAATATAACCATATGCCATATATACTCCAACTCGATACTACGCTGTGACGCAGTGATCAAGGTGCCCATGTCGGAGAGCGACTGACGGCAAATTGATTCGTTTTAACCTTGCAAGGTGGACCTAACCAACACGGCACGCAAAAGCCCCGTCGGACCCCACGCATCAACCCTTCCCCTCCCCGCCTCAAACTACAGAACCGCCCCACCTACATATAGTCAACTGAGCTCAATGAGAGACCAACAAAAATAAACATATGCATCCCGTTTCCCCGCGACTACTCGACTCGCCCTAAGGCGTGGTGATGAAGTTGTGTACTTTCGAATCGAGGCAGTACTAGACTTACCGGTTTCGACTACCTCCTACTCCCGGCATGCGGTTAGTACAGTTCAAACATAATTAGCAGGGCCGACAACGGCTCGGTCCTTAACCGACACAGGTGGAACTACACCTCTCCCGCCCGGTCTCATATTCTATTCTTCCTTTCATTCCAAGACTTCCATGCCAAGATGAGTAACTCATATATGGAAACATAAAACATCCTATATCTCGCGGGTAACAAAAAATTACTCGACTTCTACCGAACCCGATTTAGCATAGCATTTCTATCGTCCTATACATACTAGTATAACTCAAGGAAACCTAAGGTTCATGCAACTAGGGTTTCAAACAACTCCTAAACATAATGCACAAGTAATAAATACATATATAGGTGTCATAATTTAAATTAATAGGATGTGCACCGGGGCTTGCCTTCAAGCTGTTGCTCAGAGTTAGGGTTAGACGGGCCTTGGGACGGGTTCTCACGCCTCTCCTCCTGGGCTTACTCCGGCTGCTCTTGCGGTGCCGCAATCACCTCGAACACGATGTCCTCAACGGCGGATGCTACACGAATGCATATGAAATATTTGAGAGCAGCTCAAGGATGCAACTATTATACTTCAACTGGAATGCCCTGCGGACTGTCCGCGCCCAAGTTGCGGACTGTCCACGCCCAAGTGGCGGACCGTCCGCAGTACAACTCTGCCGACCCACCAAAACCAACTACCTCTTTGGACAAATTTCAATCTATACGGCGGACCGTCCGCTCCAACACAGCGGACTATCCGCAGTTTAACTCTGTAAAACTACCAGAGGCAACGACGCCTCTGGACAAAATTTTAATCTCTACTGCGGATCGTCCGCAGTTCACTCTGCTAATTCCACCAGAGATAACGTCTCTGGACAAAATTCTAGACTATACGGCGGACTGTCCGCTCTCCAATAGCGGACCGTCCGCAGTTCAACCCTGCGAACCCCACCAGAGACAACATCGTCTCTAGACAAATCTTGATCTCTACGGCGGACTGTCCGCTCTCCAATAGCGGATCGTCCGCAGTTCAATCCTACGAAAACACCAGAGACAACATCGTCTCTGGACAATTTCTAACCTGACCGGCGGACTGTCCGGCCCTCCTAGGCGGACTGTCCGGCCCTCCTAGGCGGACCGTCCGCGACTCACTTTTGCAGACCACCCGACAGGCAGCAGTAAGCACGGCGGCGGCGGCGACGGTGGTTCACCGGCGCCGACGGCGCACAACGGGGAGGGGGAAAGAGGCCAGGGGACACAAGTGACTCACCACGAATCTATTCCCGCGGTCGGTTCGGGCGGAGGATGACCGGAGAAGCGGATCGACGGTGGAGCAAAGCTTCAAGCGCCTCCAATGGTGACCGGCGGTGGTTGGGCGATTCCGGCCGGGGAGAAGCCGGGCTAGGGGTTGGGGAAGGTGGAGGAGGTGCCGGGGAAGATTCTCGCGCGAGGAATCGAAGTATGGTGGCCGGAGGAGGGAGATCGACGGAAGGAGGCGACGGCGGCGCGAGCGGACGAGCTGCGCTCGTCTCTGGTCGAGGTGGGAATGAGGAAGAAGGAGATGACGACCGGGCCCACATCCAGCTAAATATCTAGGCGTTACTCTGGCGGACCGTCCGCCGATCCCTAGCGGACCGTCCGCGGTTTTCCTGAGTGTTACAATGATGTTGGCCAACGCCAGAATTGATGATGATGAATTAGGATGACGAAGATTTAGGATGATGATGACGACGATAGATGAGATGACACAATTAATACAATGCAATATCTAATGCATGGGCCTTACAAACTGGATGCCCGTGTCGTTGAGGATGCCGACGCCGGCGGACGCGAAGTTGGCCTCCCCCAGCAGCTTGTGGCCGTCGAGGTGCGGGCTGAGGTAGGGCAGCACCGGCTCCGCCCCCAGGTACTCGCTGATAATGTCCGGCACGTTCCGGCCGTTGGAGAAGCGGCCGGTGGCGCGGTGCGTCGGGTAGTCGACGCCGTACGGCGGCGAGTCGGCGCGCGCCGTCGTGGCAAGGTAGTTGTTTGTTGCCGCTGTCCACCAGCGAGTCGCCGAAGACGAAGAAGGCGCGGGGAGTGGCGGCGGCGGCGGCCTGCTGCTGCTGGTGGCACACCACCACTGAAGAATGGTGGTGCAGCAGCTCGAAGCATTCTCGACGTCGTCGGCAGCTTCCGTGTCTGCTGTGAGATTCTGATTCTTCTTCAGCTTGATGGATCATACGACGACCATATATATAGGGGGATAAGAGCTACTACGACTACTGGTGGAGATCGAGTCGTGACGGCTCTGGGGGATGCCGCAACCACGCTGCCGGAGTCGTGTGATTGCAACGCTTCCCTCAAGGAGCAAAGGCGCCTGCAGCCGCAACCCCCTGTCCTTGCGTAACAAACCCAATGCAATGCAATGCAATGCAATGCAACACCACCCAGCTTTTCAGGCCATTCATGGTCATCGCATCCATCGGGTCGGACCACAACAACAATAACCGCACCAGCACTTGCAGCTAGCTCCCAGTGACTGACCTGCTCCATCGGCGGCAACACTACTACAGGCATTGCAATATACTCACTGTATGCACGAGCAGAGCAGGAAACAACTAACAAAAGCCGAGAAATTGCCCAGCAAACACAGTATTTGCAATTCGCATACACTGGTCAAGTCCCGTGAGGCCGTGACATACTAGTAGGTGTTATACCAAACAAAAAATGTGTAAGTGGCACCAGTTTTTCCATACCAAAACATAATGGATCCGTAAAAGGCTAAATAACTCAATACAGGACTGCCCAAGTTTCTCAAGCCTCAACTCCGCGAGCCACACTCCATCTTGTCATGAGTTGTTAATGTCGATATCCAGGTCCGACAGCATGCTAGCTAGCTCACCCTTGCGATGCAGCTTCACAGTGTCTACAACATAAGGCACAGTATTAGCAGTTCCTTTTCCTTTCCAGCCATGGCTCAGGTACTCATACATGGCTCAGGTACTCATACATAGCACAAATTTAAGATTTCCCAAGTGTTAAAAGAATATGCATATTTGGCTGAACCCTCTCAATCACCTCACGTGACATGTAGCAGGAATAGCTTAAAAATTAGTTATTAGCGTGGGAAAAATATTACAAGATTAGTATGCACAACACACTCTTGTCTAATCTCTTGATGCAGGTGCAAATACATCACTTGCCACATTGCAAAGTATTATGCAATACGCATTCAACAAAGAATGATACCTGTACAGCCACCAACATGCTTTCCACCTGGAATAAGACAAAATAATTACTTAGAAGTATGCGAGTCATGCAATGTAAATCAAAATAACATATTCATGTATGCGGATTCATTTACATATAAACTGCAAACATTACACCTATCTATCAGTATTCAGACTCAATGACACCAACTGCAAATATCCCTGCTTAAAATGAAAAATCTTCGATTGATTTTGCTAATTGGTCATGAACAAAAGGGAAAAGCTAAGCCAGTAGAGTAAAAAAGGTGGGGAGAAACGGAAACCTGACATACCGATGAAAACATTAGGAACAGTAGACTGCCCAGTCAGCCTCTCTAACACCTTCTGTAGTTGCGGTCCTTGAGCGCCTGAAAGGGATTGGCTGTCAGTTGCATAATAACATCAACATGCAAATTGATATCCCGAACCACAGCATTCTACCTACTACACTATTTATTTTTTTTCCAGCAGGAAATAATTACAAAAAGATCATAATCCTTCAGTGCATGTGGCTTTGGAAAAAAAAAGACAGCAAGGACACATTTAGATATGCTGACATGACCAACTTCACTAGCACACCCAAAAATTAGGAATCAAGAAGCACTTGTAAATCCCAGGCGCCTATGGGCATGCATGATGTCTGGTAAGAGTAAAACGATGCGTTTGCATGCTGTGGGGTTTGTAATTGATAGCGCTGAAGCAGAACATCAAACGCAATAATGAAAATGTAGACTACAATTAGGAAAGGCCATACAACTGGCCAGCCAAGTGAAGAATGTGAGGAAATAGACTGAAAGGACAATCATGTTTGACATATGTACACCTACCCCAGGATGCGAAATAGATGTACAGCTACCAATCATTCAATGTATCACACAGGGCAAAAACTGGGTATGACCATAGCACATTCGGCTGACCAGAGATGACCATCAGTGATAAGTATACAGCTGTTGATGACATCCATGGTAGAACAAGGATAGTCATTGGCCACAGGATATGGATACCCAATTCTGAGGGAGCAATGATGTTCTTTTAAACCTTCAGGCTCGGCAAAATCCGAACTGCTCTAAGGCTTTGGCAAGACCTTTTCAATTCTTGATGGTTTGGGACTTTGGGAGGTCAGGAGGTATGTACACATAGTATATCTGAATAAACATCTATAACGGACCTCAAACCAAATTGTCCACGGTGACAGGGTCACGATTGCATATATGACAGCATTTTAAGTTGCTCAGAAAGTCCGAATTAAAGAGCTCTATCAATCCAGGTGCATTAAGAGAGCATTGCATCGGGAATTCGAAAGGGAAAAAAACATGAAGGGGAAAAAGGGGACAGACCGAGATGGTCGAGCTCGATGACGTGCGGCTGCACGCCAATCCGCTTGAAGAGCGCCTTCACCTCCATGGAATATCTGGGCACGTTGAGCATGTCATGGTATAGAAGCAGATGAGGTGAGGACGAATCAAAGCTAATGAAGAAGCAATGCTAGGTTTGGCTCAGTTGGGGTTGTCGATCTTACGAGCACCACGACTTGGAGTAGATGACTACGGGGTTGTCGGCCACTGTCTTCTTGACGGATTCCTCCATCCGCGAGCCGAAGGAGGAGTCCGGTGAGGAGGAGGAGGAGGAGGAGGCCCTGGCGGCGACGGCCCTGGCGCGACGTGCGGCGAGGGAGAGCTGGGGACGAGATAGCAAACAAGGGAGAGAAAGGGGGAGGCCGAGGGCGGCCGTGGGGAGGCGGCAGAGGGTCATGCCCGGCGGCGGCGGCGGCATCGGAGGTTGGCGGCGGCGGAATCTCTCTCGACTCCTCTCGTCTCTCTCTCTCTCCGCCTCTCTGGAGTCTGGACTGGATGGAGAGGGATAGATTCCCTTCTTGGGCTGGGCTTACTGCAGGCCCAAAACGCCAAAACTGATATCGAGCATAACGCCCAGCCCATATCTTATTATTTAGAAGTATATTGAATAAAATCTAATTTTGTGGGTGAGATATTAAATGAACCATTAAAATGCACCGCCGATCTTTAAACTTGACTCGGAGTGTCGTCCGAGTCCCTAAACTCCCAAAATGCACCTCTCTAAACTTGCTAATTGTTTCATACGAGATCCAAATCTCTATTTTTTTCGTTAAACGTGTCTAACAGTAAACTGATTAGGTGATGATGCGGACTTGACATGTGGGGCCGACATATCAGCCGGATCCTGCATTCTTCCGCAAGCTCCTCCCGCCGGCGTCGCCTCTCCTCCTCGCGTTGCTCCCTCGCCATTGTTTGCCGCTCCCTGCCCCCGTGGTGAGCTTCGCCCCCACCTGGACCACACCATGCACTCGCATCCTTGCCGCCTTGCCTTGCCGCGCCGTCGTAGCCCACCATGGGCGCGCACGACGCGTTTCGCCCCGCCCTGCCACAAGTCAAGGCCAACGGCCAGCCTTGACTCAGCTGGGTCCGCGGAGACGGCGGTCAGGGATGGAGCGCCGGCTGAGCATGCCAGTAGGTCGGGGGCGGAGCGGCGGCAGACTCGCGGCAGGGGCACGACCGCACGAGCGGAACGCGCGCGACGCGCGCTCACAAGCCCAGTTGGCGACGGCGAGCGGCGAACGGCGAAGCGGCAAGGCAAGGTGGTGAGGAGCCGAGTGCATGGCGTGGCCCAGGCGGGGCGAAGCTCACCACGGGGTTGAGGAGCGGCGAACGACGACTAGGGAGTGGCGCGACGAGGAGGGGTAGTGCCTACCGGAGGAGCTCGCCGAGGGGCACCTGCCCGACGAGGAAGAGGGCGGGGTGAGCACAAGAATGCATATGGGAGAAGCCGATCTAGTGCCACCGCTCGTTGCCATCCGCGCGTCTTGCCCCTGCCTCATGATGGACGGCGGCGACAATCTGGTCCCCCGCGCCCTGGGCGTGCGCCGCCGGGTACCAGCTGCCGAGCTTGGAAGCTGCTGCGCCCATGGTGGCACGGGTGCATTTTGGGCGCTATGGAGGAGAACACAGGCAGAACGTGAGAGCATGAGCATTAGGAGCTCGCTAGAGACCGATTTTGCCGGTTTGTTGGGAAGAACAAAGCCAGAAAAGTGGAGGTCAACGGTGAGTGCAGAGCACGGAGCAATGGGTAAATGACGGTCATAAGATTTGAAATTCGTGGTGCGGGAGTGGCAAGAGCGGGGTTAAAAGCGGTGGATGGGAAAGCTAACGGGGTGGAGGTACCATGGGTGCGAGGGATGGAAGGAGATGGTCAAAGTTGGCTGGATTTTGAGCTGAAGCTCTAGCGGCGGCGAGCGGTCTCCTGAGACATTGCTTAGCGGATTTTGAGCTGAAGCTCTGGCGGCGGTGAGCGGTCTCCCGAGACATTGTAGAGCGGTGTAGCGGGAACAGAGTCGTCGCTGTAGTGGTTGTGGAGCAGGTGGGCCTCACATATCAGGTCCACATTATCGTCTAATCAGTCTACCAAACACGTTTAATGGAAAAAAAATAGAGATTTGGACCTTGTATGAAACAATTAGCAAGTTTGGGAAGGTGAATGTGCATTTTGAAAGTTTAGGGATCGGATGACATTCCGAGCCAAGTTCAAGGTCCACCGGTTTATTTTTACACTTCTATAAACAAAGGCTGCTTTGAATCTTTGGGTGCTGGTGATCAGTGTGGGTTCTCTTCTCCTCCTCCAATAAAATATCATGTTGAAGCGAGCACTTCTCTGTTTACACTGATTATCCCGGTCCCTCTTCCATCTCCCCACTTCTAATCCTATCGGGGTTGGTCCTTTTATGTAAGACTCTTGAAATATTTATGTTGTAACCTCGAATTAAAAAAATCAAATGAACAATATAGTAAATTGCACTATAGTTGGCACTTTTCGCTCATTTCGTGTTAGAAAACACGTTTGCGTTACAAAATCTGAAGCAAATATTTTTTTTTCAAATTTTGGATTGATCTAAACTTGTTTCAAAATTCATTCAGGAATCTCCCCGACTCCACGTGACGCGAAGCAGCCGTGGGCGGTGCGGGAGGGAGATTCGGCCTGTCCACACTCCACACCGGAGAGAGAGAGAGAGAAAGGGGGAGGGAGGGGCCAGGGCCAGCTTAGCCCTCGCGTCGCCAATGGGGTCCTCGCCGCCGCCGCCGCCGCCGCAAATTGCACAGCTCCTCTCGCAGTTTCCCGTCATCCCCAAACCCGACCCCGATGGCCCAATCCCACCACAACCCCCCATCCCCGTCGCAGCACCTTCTCTACCTCTTCCTTCCCCGACCCCGGAGCTTTGCGCCGCCCTCCACAGGGAGCTTGCTCCCTCCCCCGACGACGACGCCTTCTTCGCCCGCTGCCTTCGCCAAGCCCAGCTCCACCTCGAAGCCCTCGCCGCACAGCTCCGCCCCAATTTCTCCTCCTCCGCCGCACCTTCTCCACCTCTCCCTTCCCCGCTTCCTCCTCTGGCACCTCGGCAGGAGATGCAGCTGCCTCGAGGTTCCGGCGCGGGCGGATCCAATCCCACTACCACCAAGAAGCGCGCCCGCCCCGCCGCTGAGATGGTGCGCGTCGCCAACCTCGCCCCGGCCGACCATCTCCACTACCGCGCCCTCGTCCGCCGCGCGCGCCTCACCTTCGAGGCGCTTTGCGCCGCCTACCAGCGCCAGGAGCCCTCCGCCGGCGCCCGCAACCGCGCCGACCTCCGCGCCTCCAGCCGGATGCTCTCCGCCGGCCACTGGCTCCACCGCGAGGTCCGCATCGTCGGCGACATCCCTGGCGTCCTCGTCGGCGACGCCTTCCACTACCGCGCCGAGCTCTGCGTCGTCGGCCTCCACACAGCGCCGCAGGCTGGCATCGGCTACATCCCCGCCAGCCTCGTCAACGAGGGCCACCCTGTCGCCACCAGCATCGTCTCCTCCGGAGGGTACCTTGACGACGAGGACACCGGCGACGTCCTCGTCTACACCGGCAGCGGCGGCCGCCAGCGCAACCGCCTCGACCACCACGCCGACCAGACGCTCGAGCGCGGCAACCTAGCGCTCCACAACAGCTATCTCTATGGCGTCGAGGTGCGCGTCATCCGCGGCCACGTCTGCGACCAGAGCCCCAACCCCAACCGCAAGGTCTACGTCTATGACGGCCTCTACAGGGTCGTCAGCTCCACCTTCGGCCCTGGCAAGTCCGGCCACGACGTCTGCAAATTCAAGCTTGCGCGTCTCCCCGGCCAGGAGGAGCTAGGCAGCAAGAGCTGGCACACCGCCAAGCAGCTCAATGACGCCATGGACGCCAGAATCCTCCCGCCGAGGTACATTTCGCTTGACCTCTCCAAGGGGGTGGAGATCCTTCGCATCCCCGTCTGCAACAAGCTGGATGATGACAGGTCTCCCCTGCTATTTGAGTACACTGTCCGCCCTGAGTTTCCGGTGCCCCCTGCACCCGGGCCGGTCAGCCGGCAGAGGGGCTGCCACTGCGCCACGGGCTGTGGCTCCAAGTGCAGGTGCGAGAGGAAGAACACTGGAGGACTGGCGTACAATGAGGATGGCACTCTGGTGATGGGAAGACCAGTGGTGTATGAATGTGGTGCTCTGTGTGGGTGCTCCATGACCTGCATGAACCGGGTGACGCAGCGAGGGATGAAGCACCGGCTTGAGGTGTTCCGCTCCAACGAGACAGGCTGGGGTGTTAGGGCGCTGGACTTGATACCACCGGGCGCTTTTGTGTGCGAGTACGGTGGGGATGTGGTCGCCATGGATGATCATCCAGGCAACACACTGATGGAGGATCGCAGCATCATCGACCCCAAGCGGTTTCCGGAGCGATGGAAGGAGCGGGGAGATGCCTCAGCCGTCGACCCAAGCATCAGGAGACCCCAATTTGCTCAGTTTGCAGGGCCAGGTTACCTTCTTGATGTGTCGCACAAGAGGAATGTGGCCTGCTACATCAGTCACAGCTGCACGCCGAACGTGTTCCTTCAGTTTGTGGTCCGTGGCAATGAGGATGAACGGTACCCTCACCTGATGGTTTTTGCCACGGAGACAATCCCACCAATGCGAGAGCTGAGCATCGATTATGGAATCGATGGGTATCCGAGTGCAAGCTGATGCTGGTTCTGAAGCAACAATGATCCAAAAGGCTTACTGGATTTTTTGGAGGATAGGCTATGTGAGGAATTTTTGAGGGGTATAGGGTCGCCATACATTGTTCTAGTTTCACCATAGGTTGTGCCCTCTAATCTTTTAGATTCTAGAACTGAGGGTGTTGCTAGCTGCTCACATTTCTGTTGGTGTCACCAAGCCTTTGATTGGTGGTGGTGTTGTGTTGCTGCTGTGTGGTTACAGGGCTTACGGGGCAGCAAAAGGTATGCTAAATCCCTTTTACTAGTTAGTACTGATGTGGTAAATGGTCGGCACATAGGACTGTGTTATGTGGATGTTTGGTGAACTTCACCCCGTATAACATGAATGAACAGCTGCTTCTATTTTGGCCTTTGTTTATGTCACAGAGTCAGAAAGGGGGCATACTGAGTTTTTGGATGGCATTGTTTTTGATTGGCCTGGATATATGAAATGGAAGTGATGGGGGGAGGTGGAAGTGGGAGATTGTTTGCAGTTGGTACTCGTGGTGTCTCTGCCTTCTCTGTTTTCTTGACAGTCTCGTATAGCATGTTTTCTGTAATCAGGGCAATGCTTTCGTTCTTCAGTCTTTTTTTTTAAAGGAACTTCAGTCTTTTTT
This sequence comes from Panicum virgatum, assembly GCF_016808335.1. Lineage (NCBI taxonomy): Eukaryota > Viridiplantae > Streptophyta > Magnoliopsida > Poales > Poaceae > Panicum > Panicum virgatum. Next base: position 48,370,342 of record NC_053141.1, on the reverse strand, counting down.
TGGTTGATAGGTTCTTCTTCAGTCTTGTCCATTTTGTTTCCCCGTGACCGTGATGAAATAGTAAGAGGGAGGAGGCACAGGCCCACCAATGCAAGCCCACATAAGGCCTGCGAGCGAATTCCATGGCTCCGTCAGTCTCCGCCGCTGCCCGCTGAGTTTTTATATTTTTATATTTTTTTCGTCGATTTATCAAAAATATATGTGGGTATAATTTTTTTTTCAAAAATGTCACCCTGCCGCCGGATCAATTGGCGGTAAGGAGCTACCGCCGCGCTGTAGCCCGGCTATAGCCGGCTACTACAGCCGGCTGTAGCTGGCAGCGCCCTACCGCCGTTTGAAACGGCGGTAGGTGTCTCATATTTTTTTTTATTTTTAATTGTTTTATAAGTTTTCACTGATATAAATATTTGTATAATTATTTTAAAGACTATGTGAACTGTAATTATTATCTTTACATTTATAGATATTTCAGAAAATAATAGAGATAGCAGAGGTTAGGGAAATATTTTTTAAAAATTTATACAAATTAGATTTAACTCTAATAATCTGTGAAAATATATTTTCATGAGATATTCATGAGTTTCAATTACTATTTCGATGTCTTGTCACCTTGCATTAGATTCTTCTGCACCCCCACTATAATTAAAAATATGGGAGTATTTACCGCCGTTTCAAACGGCGATAGACATGCGTGAACCATGCTTATAGACCAAATAGCTCCATCTATAAATAAAACATCGCCTCATCTCATATGAAGTCAGTAGCCATCTCATACGGAGTCTTTAGCCATCCACGCACGGCCACCATGTCTTCCTCTGGTTCTACCTACATTTCGTGGAACAAAATTAGAAAATCTGTGCCTGAAGGAGTGCAGGTTCCAATGTGCTTCTGTGGTTCGTTGTGCAAGCTGATGGAGTCCAAAGTTTTGGGCGATGACTTCGGCAGGAGGTTCTTCATGTGTGAGAACTACGAGTTCGATCCGCCAAAACGCTACGGCAAGGACAAAGCGAAGGTATCACCTCGCACTATCTAGTTTGTGCCTTCGGAGTTCAGTATGTTAATTCTAACTCGGCTTCGAAATATAGTCCACCACCTCTTTGTGATTTCATACGGTGGCTGGACACGGAGCAATCGACCGAAGCTAAGGAACACATTGAGCGCCAAGCAAGGTGGGCTGCGGAAAGGTGGCAGCGAATGCTGCAAGAGGAAAAAATGGAGGAGAAGCGCAAGAAAGATAAAGAAGAGATCGAAAAGATGTTCGCAGAAGTTGAACGTCGGCAGGCGGAGGAGCGTGAAGCTGATAGGGAGAGGAAGCGAGAGAGGGCCCGCCGTGCGAAGGAGGCGGGACCCGAGGCTATTAGGAAGGGGAAGTATCCTCGGTGCACTCAGTAGATGACTATCATGTAATGTTCGAATTTCATATTCCCTAAGGTATGTTAGGTCTAGATGGAACACGACGTTACCGTGTTCCATGTACATGCCAGTGCAATTGTTATTGTAATTTCAATCTCAAATTAATCGGCATTGTGTAATTTGTACTAGCTACAACTAAATTATTCAAAAGCATTGGCCTACAAATAAACTTTTCAGACCGACGCGATAACAACTCCGTTGGCATATATCGGCCAGTACAGACAATAAAAACAATAAAAACAATCACCGTTCAAACATTGAACACAAATTAAATAGTGGTCCACACAATTCAACGCACAGAACACATGACATGGCATGTCAGGACCTGTTGCAAACTACGGTAACGAGGTCCAATACTAAACCTAACATGCCTTAGGTAATTCGAACAAACGTTACATTATTTATTCAGACGTAGCAGTACAACATCAATCATTCACGGGCAGGACCCTTATCACGTCCCGCGATGTCTGGTTTTGCATGCTCGCCTTTGCGTAAATCTTCATTCACCTTCTTTAACCACTCCATATATCGCTGATCACGATGGGTGATCCACGTGTCAATCCACTCATGGAAATGACACCAATGAGTATGCGTGTCTTCACCAGCGTACTTTTGCAAACAAGAAACGATTCAAAATTAATAAAAATAATAAAAGCATATTTACAAATTAATCTATACCTGTGATGTTGCACCTCTTTTTTGGACTTCCTCGATATTCTTGTAACACCAATATCTCTGGCCAAAAGTCTCGTAATCACGAGATATGTTCGGAACACAACGCATTTGGCAATAGCAATCTGGTGGCTCTACACCTTTCGGTCATACCTTGCAATCTGTAATACATCTATTGGGATCGTTAGGAGAGGGTCCTAAATTAGTCTCCATTTCCCGACGGAAAGCTGCCCGGGAGAATGAGGAGCTCATAGCTGTTTGGTTGGGCTAATTAAAAAAAGTGGGAACTGAATTGCAAGTCTGTGCTATCAGGAACCACAAGGTGCTCTTTTATAGACGCAGGGCTGCTTACATGTCCAAGCACTTTGAACACAGATATTATCTCTCACTGCTCCATAGTCGTCCACGGTTCTGCACTCGCACGCTCCACAGTGCGCACTCATTCCACTAAAAACAACAACAGGACCTCTCACTGCTCGTACCATCAGAACTCGCACGCTCCACAGCGTTCACTGCTACCACTTTAAACACGGATTATTGCATCGACCTATTCATCGCATCGCCCACTTTAAACTCGTCGTACTGTCACTGCATCGACCTACTCGTGTTTATTGCACTGCCCTGACACATCCCATCGCCCGGAACACTACACGGTACCGTCGTAATCGTCACAATGTTAACCATAGGAATTACATCATAATACAACGTTAATGAAACACACAGCAGAAATGCAGTGGCATGGCAGAACCCGTTGCAACTACGGTAAACAGATTTTGATCTAAGCTAACATGCCTTAGGTAATTTTAAAAACACAACAAATACAACGATGCAACATGTCACTTGGACTAGGTAGTCCTAATAGCCGTACCCCCACGTAGCAAACTGCGTTGAACCTTCTCCGCAGTATCCACCCATTGCAGGTTGCGCAGGCGGTGGTGCCGGAGGGCCAGGGCCCTTGTTCTTGTGACAAGGCCAGTTGCAGTAAGGATTAGTGCATGGTTCATCTTGTGAAGCGGCAGCACTGCTGTTATCATCATCTTCGCCGTCTTTGTTACCCTCGCTTACTTCCTCGTAATGGTTCACCTTGCACTCCAGATCAAATATCTTAATCTGGAGGTACTCGATGAACTCCTGAACAGAATCAATTGGTGCAGGATCGACCCACCTGGTAAACCCACAGTTTTTTGGAGCATCTGAAGACTGCAAAACAAATTTCATGTAAGATGTCTCAATGAATAAAGAAATAAAACAACCGAGCATTACCCATGCGTGAAGGCATTTGAAGAAACGTCGACCGCCATCCATCCCGTCGGTGCACATCTGCACTAAGCAGTCCTCACCATGTCTGCATTTTGGCCACGTTTCTCTACGGTTATCGTATTGTCGAAGAGGAGTTTCATTGGTAAATTCACTCTTCTGTTGTGGCGGAAACTCAAACACTGGTTCTGGAAAGGAATCGGGTCCAAGAGGCCCCTCCCATATTATGGGGTCTCCCTTTCTTCCTCCTTTTCCTTTGCCAAAACCGTAGTAATTCTTCCCGCTAGACCCACCTCCAGACATCGGGTATACAATGAGCTTTGGTGTTTGAGTGCTGCTGCGAGCTCACAACCTTGTGAGTATTTATAGGCGCAAAAAGGTGTGATACCCGGAGTGTGGAGTGTAAATGCACATGAAAAGCCTACTGTATTCGCATGCTCCACAGCGCTCACTCGTACCACTTTAAACACGGACACGACCTCTCGTTGCTCTTGATTTGTACCCTCGCACGCTCAACACCGCTCACTGCTCCCACTTTAAACAATGACATGACGTCTCACTGCTCATGACTTCAGCACTTTCACGTTCCACAGCGCTCACTCGTGATTATTGCACTGCCCCGACATTTCCAATCGCCCGAAACACTGCACGGCACCGGCCTAATCGTTATAATTTCACTCCACGGACATATACCATCGCCCGAATCATTGCACCGGCCTACTCATCATAATGGTACGCAATGGACACATCGAATCATAGTCTGCACATGCATACATAAGATAGTATGTCGGAATAAATTAATTAACAAGCTACAACCTGTAAACTAGATGCGTCCGCGCTTGCCCCCTCTCCTCCTGCCACGTCGCTCTGCAGCCTGGCCCGCCCTAGTGTGGTGCTGTGAGTACGTCAGTGGCTCCGGCGGGATGGTCTGGCGAGTGGACCGACGACCCTGCTCAGGAACAGGCGTCTGTTCCACCTGACTGTAGTCCTGCGTCGCGAGTGGGGCACCCCCCAGCTGTGAAGTGCCGACGACCTCCTGCGTCGGTGCAGAAGAGAAGAACGTGTTCACCCACTCCATCTGCGAGAGGTCGTCTACCTCCTGAATCTCCTCATCGTCGTCTGTCCCTCCCACTTGCCGGTACTCTGATTCACAAACTTCAATCCATCAATATTCAATTAAAAATGCACTTGTTACCGCCTATTAACAACTGGTCTTAGACGTACCTAAATCGTGTATTGGACGACGAAGAGACAAAGATCCAGGGCCGTAGGGATCCATCGACGGAAACAGCGACGAGCCGGGCGCTACACGAATAAGAAGTACAAATTAATAAATAAAGTAATACAACAAATTTTTAATAAAATACTAAATAAAACATAACGTAATAAACTTATAAATGATGCATAACAAATTACATATTATATAACTTCAAATTCCAATTACAGCAATAAAGTTGAACATATATTTGGGGCACATATTACAACAAATATTCGTACGCCAAGACGAAATCAGTTTACGACATATTAGTTCTTAATATTACATAATTTAACATCGAACATGATTGAATAGCGAATGACACAAATGACAATCGTACTCGATCAAATAAGGCCATCGTTGTTAGGACGGCGGCCACGACGACCCGTTGCCTGCGGTGCCGGATTTGGAGCTGCTTCAGATGGGCCCGCTCCATCTGTGCGGCCACCATAACTCAATGCCGTACAATACTTGTACGTATGACCCGTCTCATGGCACTTCGAGCAGAGGTGGACATCTCGACCAGCCTCTGAGCGATCCATGTTATTTCTAATGCGTTTCTTCTTGCGTCGGCCCACCCCTTGAAACATTTCTGGATCTGGATCTGGAATGTAAGTTGCATTGTGTCCAGGATCAGTTATGAAGTCTCCAAAGATGCGAAACCCATATATCTCGTGCCTCCAAGTCATCCAAATAGTTTCCTTCATGAAGTAATTTGAGACATACATACGAGCCTGTAGTCCACCAGCTTCAAAACAGGCAGCAATGACATGTGTGCACGGCAGGTGCAACAGCTTTGGCTTATGACATGAGCAAATACAAGCATCAGGACGGAGAACACACTCCTGCACATGCTTCTCACGCCGGCCCCCATTCGGCCTTTGTCCCTACACATCACCTCGTACCGACGTTCCATAGAGCCAACTGTAGTCACCCGATGTAAACGGGCCTTTTTGAAAGCTTCCTCCATATGCTCCGTAACCTTGTATCCGTAAACTTTGCGATTATCGAGCATATCTTTCTGTGCCACAGCGTAATGGTCCCTGAAGTACTCGCAAGTGCGATACAAGAAGAACTCCACGATCCCAACAAGTGGCAATGATCTTACACCACGCAGCACCCAATTGTATACCTCGGCTAGGTTCGTAGTCATTAAACCGTACCTAGCACCTCCTTCATCAAACAGTAAAGCCCATTTCTCTTTTGGTTCGTGCTCAATCCACTCAGAGAATGTCTTAATTGCCTTTCTCCTTTTGCGCCTGACATTCGGACCGTCCAAGCCCACATCTTCAAGCGAGACCTGGTCGTCGTCCTCTGTATTGACAGATCTCTTCGCTAGCTCCGCCGTTTGCTTTTTTGTTAGCTCATCCAATTTTTTCCATAGGAAGTTGAATTTCCTTTCCTGATTCTGGCTGCATAACCGCTTGAATAGCTTCATAAGGATTTTGTTCTTGAACTGGGTATGAAAGTTTGCCCCCATATGCCTCATGCACCACCTACTCTTTAGGTCCGGCCAAAGTGCAGTCCTACTACGCTCAGTAGAACCATTCTGTATGTCATCAATTGCTTGTAATATACCCTTGTGCCGATCATGAATCAAACACACGTTCTCTACATCTTTAACAATCATCTGCTTCACCCTCTGCAAAAACCAATACCAAGTATCCCCTGATTCTTTCTCCACAAAGGCAATTGCCAAAGGCAACAATTGTCTGTTACCATCAGCTGCAACAGCTGTGAGGATTGTGCCTTTATACCTTCCTGCCAAAAATGTCCCATCTATACAAATGACTGGCCGGCAGTGCGGAAACGCCTCAATGCAAGCGCCCAAGGCCAAGAACGACCGTTGGAGTACCTGCTTTCCAGGCTTCTGGGCACATGGATACGTTTTCAAGTCGTAGTAGCTACCAGGATTTCTAAGACATATAGTGTGCAGCAATGCCGATATATTGTGATACGAAGCTTCATACGTCCCCCACCTCATCTGCAGCGCTTTCTGTTTCGCTCTGTAAGCTTTGTTGTAGCTAATTTTATATTTAAACTCCTCCTCAACAGCACAAATGATTGACTTAGGTTCATAACTAGGATTGTCCACGATCAAAGGGTACATGTAGTTAGCTATGAAACCTGCACTGAGGTTGCGGTGCTGTGGTTCTAATTGCTCAAGCAGGCATGTGTGCTCCACAATTTTTTTAACCTCCCAGAAATCCTGCCACTTGCCCATAGAAGCATACACCCTGAAAGGACATTCGCTTCTCACACAACGCACGTCATATGTTCTCGGACTGCTCTTGAGAACTTTGAACTGTCTTTGCAAAGAGAGAGTCGACCAACATTTTATAGCTTCCTTCATGTTGTCACTGTTAGCATACATCGAACCGATGCATACCTCATTTTGCCTGTACTCCCAACACACCGCTTCACCTTCATTTACACTTAATTTTGAAAATTCATAACCGGACCAATTGTGTGGGACATGATAATCTTCGTCGTCATCATCATCATCATCCGAGGAGTCATCATTCATTGCATTGTGCTGTTCTTCACTCTCCCTCTGAAACTCTTCAACTATCTCTGGAATGTTTTCCCCTTCATCAGCCTGACCAGTTGCTTGACGAGGTTCGTGTGCAGCATGTGTATCATCTTCTAAAATCTCAAGTTCACCATCTTCTTCATGAGATTCATGCATCGTCTCAGTTTCTTCGGAAACTATATCTCCCTGGCCTTCATGATCCCCGCCCGCTTGAGTTCTAAAACTAATCTTCTCGAATGCTTGAACAAACAACACAAGCGGTAAGCCTCGGCTACTACTTATATTGACATAGTTCCTCCAGTTTTGCGTCCCTTCAAGCGGCAATAGCTCCCAAAATACTGGTTCCCTTCGACTAACCACTGCCATGACAGAGATCTCATGTTCATCTCGACTAAAGCCGAAAGCTTTAAATAGCTAATTGGATATTGAAATCCAAGTCCTCTCTCTAGCTCGGGGTATTTTTTTTGTGATCGAGCTAAACTCTGACAAATCTACCCCTTCAGGACCATATCTAACTTCTCTAGACCCATAGAACACTTGAAAATACAAATCATCTGACATGCCTGTCAATATTTACGACAATAATTACTCATCCTTATAATTTAATCAACGCTAAAAAATAATTCTGCTATTCTTGCATATATCTTAATTATTTCTTTACAATTTTTAGTACTGACAACAATTTCTATTTTTCTGTAATATAATATTAATTAATATTATTTTTTATGCGACAAATATGTCTGTTTGAATTCATTAATATTTTCAATTGTATTCGTATGTAAACTAATATTTTTAATTACATGTTCTACGATTTTATATCGTAATAATTCCTACATATAAACTAATATTTCTACATATAAAAAAATAATTTCTACACATCAAACTATACTCAAATAATTACACGCTAAAAACTATTTCTACACATAAAACTATATTCAAAAACACTAATATTACTAATTCTAATCTAAAAACTATTATTAATAAAATTAAAATTGTACCTGGAGTGGGCGGCGGCGTCGCGGGCGGAGCGCTGCGAGCGCCGGCGCGCGTGCGGGAGCCGCGCGGGGGGCGGGCGGGCGGCGGCGCGGGCGGGGGGCGTGGCGGGCGGAGCGGGCGGGCGGAGGGCGCGGGCGGCGGCGCTGGGGGAGCGGGGCGCGCGTGGTTTTAAGGGACGGACCTTACCGCCGGTTCAACCGGCCGTAGGTGCTTACCGCCGGATGATCCGGCGGTAGGTTCCACTTACCGCCGGTTGAACCGGCAGTAAGGCTCGGCCCACCACGGCCCAGCGCGGGCCCATCCTACCGCCGGTTCATCCGGCGGTAACAACCTTCCACCGGATGAACCGGCGGCTGGGTGACATTTTTTTTAAAAAAAACAAGACATATATTTTTGATAAATCAAAAAAAATAAAAATAAAAAAAATTTCTGCCCGCTTGCTCTCCCATCTCCCTCCACTCGATCCCTCTCCTCCGTCTCTTATCATCATCGTCGTCGGTGGTTGCGAGCGAGTTCCATGGCCTCCACCACCTGCCTATCCCTTTTCTTGTTCGCCTCCTCGGCGGCTCCCTCTGATCCCGGACCCCGCCGCTTCTCCTTCTCCTTCGCCTCCTCCTCCTCCTCCTCCTCCAAGAGAAATGAAAAGCTCCAGGCCAAGGCTCTCCGGGAGGATTGGCGGCAGAAATCCAAGCCCATCCCTCCTGGCGCCGTCTACCCTGCCAAGGACCACTGCAGGTATGCATTAGATTGCTCGGCCTGCAGCTCAATCTTGTGCTGTGTGCGATGCGATGCTCATCTCTGTTTGTAATTATTCCCCATCTTAGCCGCTGTGGCCTCTGCGACACATACTACGTTGCGCATGTCAAGACCGCCTGCGCCTTCCTGGGCGACGGCATGTCCCGTGTCGAGGTCGTCTCTTCCTCCATCTTCGCATCACCTACCTAGCTCTGCTAATCCTTTGATGAATCCGTCCGTCGCCTCGCCTGCAACCAAGTAGTAACGTTTATTCTACACCAATTGTATTGACGCAAATTTACAAATGCCAACATTATATACATATGTAGGATCTTGAGCCACTAGTCCACGGGAGAGGCAGGAAGGAAAGCATGGATGAAATGTACTTTGGAGTCCATGATCAACTCTTGTATGCCAGGAAGACCGAACCAATTCAAGGTACTATCTTACCGTACGCACCTCTTGTGGATTCTTCTCCTCCTCCTCCTCCTTTACCCAGCATTACCTGTCCCCAACCTGCACCTCTGCAAGGAAGGGGAAAAAAAGAAACATATACAGTGTACCACATGGCCACCTTAAGAAACCAAAACTACACGCACCAGCATCGCATGTAATATATATCTGCGCCTTACATGCAGGCGCTCAGTGGACAGGAATTGTGACAACAATCGCTGTTGAGATGCTGAAAGCAAATATGGTCGATGCTGTGGTTTGTGTACAAAGGCACCCAAACAAGAATCAAATGCCACATCCTTCTTTCTCTCTGCAATGCACAAGCATAACCACGTGGGTTTAAACATTGGTTTTTGTTACCCTCTGCAGTGATCCTAACGACAGGCTTGCTCCAAGGCCTGTTTTGGCCAGGTATTGTGAAACCGATGGATTTCAGAAATTATCTATATGGCTTGTGTATAAGCTAAGCACTCAACGGCATATACATTTGAACTTCCACACTTTCTGCAACTAGCTTGAGCGAAAACTATTATTATCAGTTCATCTATCAATTATTCATGCTAATTAATCAACATGTCCCTTGCTTGCTACTTTGCTAGAATAATGGAAGCGTTTAATTTCGGTAGCCATGCTCTTGTAGGACACCAGATGAAGTTATTGCAGCCAAAGGCGTGAAGCCAACATTATCGCCAAATCTCAATATGCTTGCCTTAGTAGAGGTAAATCATTCCTTCTAAAATTCTACTTTTCTCCTCCCCCCCCCTTCTTTACACAAGCTGTGGCACCTTGCCTCCTTCCCCTTCTTAAACCAACAGAAGTAATAATGGATCATGGTGGCAGAACCATTGGCTGTTCCGACATTAATTTTGGGTTACTTGGTCCAGAACTCCAGATACTTGTTCCCATCTCCCAATTCTAGGGAGTTAGAAGTATTTAAATTATATTTGATTTGGTTGTTTCGGCAAGGGTAATTCTATTAGCCTTTCCTACCTGGAATGCCCATTTGACTACATATTCCAGTGGGTTCCCAAATTCATTCCAGTCATTACTCTGTGCCATAACCAGATGCATCTTACTGTATCAGCATAATAGTAACCAGTTTAGATCAACCCAGAGAGTTCAGTGATTTCCTTTGGCAGGCAGCTGGTGTAAAGCGTCTTCTTTTCTGTGGTGTCGGTTGTCAAGTGCAAGGTGTTTTCCTTTAACTAGCCATTTTGCTATTTCTATATGTGATGGTTTATCATATGTCATTGTTGTCAAAGTTATTATTTGGATCGCAGCCTTGAGATCTGTAGAAAAGTACCTTGGTCTGGAAAAGCTTTATGTGCTTGGCACAAACTGTGGTAATTTCCAATGCTTTTCTCAAACCAGTCAATCTTCACATTTCTTATCATACATGGAAGATATATTGTAGCTCTGACATACTGTAATTTTTCTCAGTTGACAATGGTACACGTGAAGGACTCGATAAATTCTTGAAGGCGGCAAGCAGTGAGCCAGAAACTGTTCTTCATTATGAATTTATGCAGGACTACAAGGTCGGACATTGAATGAATTAGCTGCATAGATTTTTTCCCGTTTTGAGAGTTTCATGCATGGCAAATCAATGGGATAGGAGAACCATTTACTTTCCCAAATCAACAGCTCAGGAAGCATTTTAAGGTGTTATTATGCTTTTGCTTAGAAACTTTTGATGCGTGATGACATTGTATAACCGAGAACTTTTACAGGTTCACTTAAAGCATTTAGATGGACATATTGAAGAGGTAAATATTTGTTGGCCTATTATGTTGACGCTTTCTTTGGGGTTTTCCACAATGGAACATAATGGAATCTTTTAATTTATATATGGCCTAATTCGATGCAGGTTCCCTATTTTTGCCTACCAGCAAACGACCTGGTTGATGTTATTGCACCATCATGCTACAGGTATTCTCTCTACAAATGGGTTGCTATTTTTTCCCCGCAACTTTAATTGCCCGTTCACAATTGAGCTAATGCTTTGCTTATACCATCTGCAGCTGCTTTGACTACACAAATGGCTTGGCGGTAAGGTTTCCACCATTTTGAATTTGAATAGGTCTCTTGTTGCTGTTGGTTTGGATGGACACAGAAAAGAATCACATAGTTTCTTATCCTAGGTGTTGGTGTATATGTGAGCCCATGTATAGAGGCCTATCTAGAGACCCATGTATAGAATCTATATATCCCACCCTCCCAGGGCCCTTCTAGGATTTGGAGGAATACATCCATTATTCTTTCCTACATGGTATCATTAGCCTAGGGTTCTCTCTCTCCTCTCTCTTCTCCCCAGCCGCAGCAGCCGCCGCCGGCACCATGGCTGGCCGCCGGCCGCCGGCGCCGCCCCCCTCCTCCTCCTCCTCCTCCTTCCCTCCCCTTCCCTCCTCCTCCCCCCCTGCGCCGAGCGCCGCCTCTGCCTGGGCCGCCGCCACGGCTTGGCCCCAGATCAGGCCCGCCGCCGCCCTGCACGCCGCCGCCGCTGCAGCTGGCGCGGGTGCCGGGACTGCGGGAGCAGGGGGTGCGGGCGGCGCGGGATCCCTGCAGCCCGCCGCCGCCTGGGCCCGACCCGCCACTGCCCCTGCCCTGGTCGCCTCCCTGCCGACCCCTGCAGTTGCCGCCGCCGCCGCAGCTGGCGCGGGCGCCGGGGCTGCAGGTGCAGGGGGCACGGGTCCGCGTGGCTGCCCTCACCTGGGAGCATGAGCGCGCCACGGCCGATGCCCTCGCTCTCCGGGTCGTCGAGGCGGAGCACTTCCTCCGCGTCTCCTCCGGCCAGCCCGTCGTTCCCGAGCACGGCGTCTCCTCCTTCCACCAGGCTCCGCCCGCTGTATCTGGACCCCGGTACGACCCGACCGACCCCATGGTCGCCCAGTTCCACCTCCAGGCCGCCGGCGTCCAGAACATCAGGGCCCTGGTCACCGTCCTCCTCGACCCCACGTCCTCCTCCTACGGATGCTGGCGGGACCAGGTCCTCCTCACCCTCCGCTGCTACGCCCTCGACGACCACGTCCTCGTCGACTCGCCGATCGAGACGCGGGACGTGGTATGGCTGCTCCTCGACAGCGTCGCCCTGTCCTGGATCATTGGGACCATCTCCCTAGATCTTCAGGACCTCGTCAGGACCCACGGCGGCACTGCGCGCCAGACCTGGGTGGCGCTCGAGGGGCAGTTCCTCGGCAACGCCGAGTTCCGCGCTCTCCAACTCGACTCCACCTTCCACACCTTCGAGCAGAGGGACCTCTCCGTCGGTGAGTTCTGCCGGAGGACGAAGGGCATGGCCGATGCTCTTCACGACCTCGGGTGTCCGGTGTCCGATTGGGTCTTGGTGCTCAATGTCCTGCGGGGTCTGAGCAGCACCTATGACCACATGAAGAGTTGGATCGCCCGCCAGAGGCCGTTCCCCTCCTTCCTGCAGGTCCGGGACGACCTCGCCCTCGAGGAGATCACCAGGGGTCTCGCGCCCGGATCGTCTTCGCCCACCCCCACCGCGCTCGTCGCTGCTCCACCGGCTTCCTCCGCCGCTCCTGCCACCTCCCACCTTGGTGCTGCTCCCGCGAGGCAGACCGGAGGTGGGGGGCGTGGACGTCGTCGGCGGGGGGGGGGGGGTGGTGGTGGCACTGGTGGCCCTGCTTCTAGTGGTTCAGGTGTCGGTGGGGGCCGTCGGGGCGCGCCGACTCCCGCTCCTGCCCCTGCCCCTGGAGGTGCGCCCTGGCCATCCTTCTGCAACCCATGGTCAGGGCGCATCTCGATGTGTCCGTTCCAGAGTCCGGGCAGGGGTCCTCGTCCTCAGCTCCAGCCAGCGGCCATGTTTACCGGTGCTGCACCCCTCTTCACGCCGTCCTGGACCCCGTCCACTCAACCCAGCCAGCAGCCGACCTGGCCTGGGGGTGGGACTAGGCCGCTCTTTCGCAGTCCTTCGGCACCATGGGGCTGACGCCGCCGGTCAGCACCGAGTGGATCGCCGACTCGAGTGCTTCCTTCCACACCACCCCAGATGCCGGTATCCTCTCTTCCGTCCGACCCCCACACCCCTCTTATCCTTCTTCCATCATGGTTGGTGATGGGTCTTGCCTTTCTATCACCGCCGTGGTTCTGCTCCTCGTCTTCCTAATGTTCTTGTTGCTCCTCAGATGGTTCACAACCTTCTTTCCATTCGCCAGTTTACTGTTGACAACTCCTATTCTATCGAATTTGACTCTTCTGGTTTTACTGTGAAGGATTCGGCTTCCCAGCTTCCGCTCCTCCGATGTGACAGTTCGGAGCCCCATTACACTCTTCGGTTTCCTGCTTCCGCTACTCCGCCTTCGGCTTCTTCTTCTTCGTCTGCTGCTTTTGCCGTGACGCCTTCTTCCACCACCTGTCACCGCCGGCTTGGACACCCTGGCCGTGATGTTTTGGCTCAACTCAGTCGTAGTACCGATGTTCCATGTACTAGGGCTTCTGCTGAGCACCTCTGTCATGCGTGCCAGTTAGGACGTCATGTTAGACTTTCTTTTTTTTCTTCTTCTTCTTTGCATGCTGCGCATGCTTTTGATCTTATTCACTGTTACCCGTGGACATCTCATGTACTCAGCATGTCTGGCTATAAATATTATCTGGTCGTGGTGGATGATTTCTCTCATTACTTTTGGACTTTCCCTTTACGCGCCAAGTCTGAGACCTTCCCCACCCTCCTCCACTTCTTTGCCTGGGTGTCCACTCAGTTCGGCCTCACCGTTAAGGCCGTCCAATGCGACAACGGGTGTGAGTTCGATAACTTCACCTCCCGTTCCTTCTTCCTCTCTCGGGGTGTTCAGTTGCGTATGTCTTGTCCGTATACCTCTCCACAGAACGGCAAGGCTGAGCGGATGATTCGCACGACGAACGATGTCGTGCGCACCCTTCTGATACAGGCCTCTCTGCCCCCGCGCTTCTGGGCTGAGAGCCTCCACACCGCCACCTACTTGCTTAACCGTCTTCCATCCACTGCTTCTCCTGCTCCCACTCCACACCACGCTCTTTTCGGTACCCTCCTCGCTATGACCACCTTCGGGTCTTCGGGTGTGCGTGTTACCCTAACACCTCCGCCACCGCTTCTCACAAGTTGGCGCCCCGCTCGACTCGTTGTGTGTTCCTTAGGTACTCCCCTGACAACAAGGGGTACCCATGCTTTGACCTCACCTCTCGCCGCGTTCTGATCTCCCGACACGTCGTCTTTGACGAGTCGGATTTCCCCTACTCCACCTCATCCACATCTTCTCCTGACCCTGAGTTGGATTCACTATTTTCGACTGACCCGGTGGTTCAGCTACCGTTACCTGTCTGTCCTTTCCCTGCAGGTTTTCCCGGTACACTGGCACCGCTTCCGGTGATCCCTGCCCGCGGACCCGGTGTCTCCTGCTGTGCCATGCGCAGCCCCGGTGCCTCTCCCTACACCTGCGCGGTACGCTCAGCCAGTGCAGGTGTACCGGCGTCGCTCAGCGCCGACATCGGCGCCGCCGCGGTACGCTTTGCCGGTACAGGTGTACCGGCTTCGGTCGGCGCCGACACCGGCGCCGCCTTCGGCTCCGGAGGCTCCTGCGACGCCTACACCGGAGCCATCGCCGCCGCCGCCTCCTCCGGCTCCCTCTCGAGCCGATCCGACGGTGTACCATCCGCCAGTCATCAATCGGGATTCTCGGCATATCCATCCCATAGTGACTCGGCGGATGGCGTCTCAGGCCGCGACTCTCTCCGCTACCGAGGGAGAGCCGCGGGTCTCTCCGGTACTCTCCTCTGTCCGCGATGCCTTGGCGGATTCTTACTGGCGTCGCGCGATGAAAGAGGAGTACGCGGCTCTTCTTGCCAACCAGACGTGGGACCTCGTGCCGCGTCCGTCTGGTTGCAATGTGGTGACTGGCAAGTGGATTTGGACGCATAAGCGTCGGACTGACGACACACTGGAGCGCTACAAGGCTCGCTGGGTTCTCCGGGGTTTCACCCAGCGGCCTGGTGTGGACTATGTTGAGACCTTCAGTCCAGTGGTGAAGCCTGCTACGGTACACACGGTCCTCTCGCTTGCGCAATCTCGATCTTGGCTAGTGCACCAGCTGGATGTGAAGAATGCATTTCTTCACGGCACTCTGTCAGAGACTGTCTACTGCTCTCAACCAGCGGGATTTGTGGACTCGAGTCGTTCGGATATGGTCTGCCGGCTCAACAAGTCTCTCTATGGTCTGAAGCAGACTCCTCGGGTTTGGTATTCTCGGTTCGCCACGTTCTTGCTGACATTGGGATTCACCGAGATCAAGTCTGACACGTCTCTCTTCATCTATCGCCGTGGGGATGAGACTGCCTATCTGCTGCTCTATGTCGATGACATTGTGCTCACAGCCTCCAGTCAGCAGTTGCTTCAGAGTGTCATCTCCTCTTTGCAGTAGGAGTTTGCTATGAAGGATCTTGGTTAGCTCCACCACTTCTTGGGCGTCACTATTGAGCCTCGCCCGTCTGGTCTTCTCCTTCACCAGCGACAGTACGCACTCGATATTCTGGAGCGGGCTGGGATGATCGATTGCAAGCCCTGCTCCACTCCTGTCGACACTCAGGCGAAGCTGTCTGCTGATCTGGGTGATCCGGTGGCTGATCCTACTGCCTACCGGAGTCTGGCCGAAACTTTGCAGTACCTCACCTTCAACAGGCCGGACCTCACCTACGCTGTTCAGCAGATCTGTCTCCATATGCATGATCATCGGGAGTCACACCTTGCTGCGCTGAAGCGCCTCCTCCGCTACGTCCGTGGCACTGTGGACCTTGGCCTGGTGCTTCACCGCTCGTTCCCTGCTGAGCTGGTTGTCTACACCGACGCTGATTGGGCTGGCTGTCCGGACACCCGCCGCTCCACGTCCGGCTACGCCGTCTTCCTGGGCGGCAACCTGGTCTCCTGGTCGTCCAAGCGGCAGCCGGTTGTCTCCCGCTCCAGTGCCCAGGCGGAGTACCGTGCTGTCGCTAACGGCGTGGCGGAGGCGTCCTGGCTACGACAGCTCTTGGCAGAGCTCCACAGCCCGCTCGCCAAGAGCACGCTCGTCTACTGCGACAACGTCAGCGCCATGTATCTCTCCACCAACCCCGTCCAGCATCAGCGGACGAAGCATGTGGAGATCGACCTGCACTTCGTGCGCGACAGGGTCGCCATCGCCGATGTTCGGGTGCTCCATGTCCCGACTACGTCCTAGTTTGCCGACATATTCACCAAAGGACTATCCTCCTCGACCTTCTCGGAGTTTCGCTCCAGCCTCAACATAGCAGGTGGCTTGTTGTGACTCGGGGGGGGGGGTATTTGCCCTTTGTACTCTCTTCTTGTCCAGTCTTGAATACCGCTGCGCTAGTAGTTCAGACTGCGGGTTGGTGTTGGCTTTCTTGTTGTTCAGTTTTGAACACCGCTGCGCCGGTAGTTCAGACTGCGGGTGTAACGACCCGGCCCGGGATAACGGCCAAAATCTATTCTGCACATTGAGTAAACCACACCTGCTAAATAACTCACTTTCGCTTTCATCCTTGCTTCGCGCAAAAGGTTGCAACCGGAGTTACTAGCTTCCTAGAGACCGCCTTATTTTAGCTGGTTCAACTCCCTCTCGTTTCTCAGTTTGGGACTAAAGGGCACTGTCCCGTGGTGCTACAGTAGCATCGCTAAAGTAACCGCGCGGCCCATTGGCCCACTGGGCTGTTCTGTTACAATCACCCACCCTTTAGGATTCGACGCCCCCGTCGAATCATCGAACCAGCTTACCCATACAGGACACAGGACCAGGATCTCCTCTCTTGGCTCATGACTGTATGTCCCAGTGCCAATCAACACATGTACACGTCCGTGCGTCCAATGCTAACGGCGCATTCCAGATGCCCGCGCACTGACCCGCACACGCCCGTGTACATGTTGGGCCCGTGACCCACACCTACCCGTGAAACTCGGCTGATACCAATGTAACGACCCGGCCCGGGATAACGGCTAAGATCTATTCTGCACATTGAGTAAACCACACCTGCTAAATAACTCTCTTGCGCTTTCGTCATCGCTTCGCGCAAAAGGTTGCAACCGGAGTTACTAGCTTCCCAGAGACCGGCTATTTAAGCTGGTTCAACTCCCTCTCGTTTCTCAGTTTGGGACTAAAGGGCACTGCCCCGCGGTCTACAGTAGCATCGCTACAGTAACCGCGCGGCCGACTGGACCACTGGGCCGTTCTATTACAGCGGGGGTGTTGGTGTATATGTGAGCCCATGTATAGAGACACATCTAGAGACCCATGTATAGGATCTATATATCCCAGTTTTTTAGGGTTTGGAGGAATACATCTATTATTCTCTTCTACACTAGGCACTAGCAGCCTAGTTGTAGTACTTTGTATCATTGTCTTGCTATATATCTTAACAGTCTGCTCCTAGTTATCCTGGAGTGGAGAAGCAGCTCACAGCTAGAGCTTGAAGATGGTGTTTTGTGGAAAATCTGTGCAGGATTTAGTGGTGGGGTATATGGGCGTGCCAAAATATGCTGGGGTTTCCATGATGCAGCATCCTCAGTACATTACAGTGAGGTACAGCGAGTATTGTTGGCGGGGATGCATCCTCAGTGAATTATATATATCGATCTGAGTGTGGCTTTCATCAGGAACGATCGTGGGAGGGAGATGCTGAGCCTGGTGGAGGGCCTTCTGGAGAGCACGCCTACAGTGAGCAGTGTACGCATCGTACGCTGCTACAGATCGATTTGATGCAACAGTGACTGTAGTGCGGGATTGTTAGGACATTATAACTGACAAGAGTATGTGTTGCTTTCTTCAGGGCGCGAGGCAACCGTTTGTTATGGAGACAGTGAAAGCCGACGATGCGGCAAAATTTGGTATGAACGTGCATGCTACCGCCCCCAATCATTGATCTGAAATATGTAGAACCAGTAATAATAATAAGAATTATTCAGGAATGTGTTTGTTGCATTACATTACATTAGGAATGAATTAAATTAATGTGCAGGGAAAGGGCCTTCGAGACCAGCTCCTAGGTTTGTGGGCAACATTCTGGCCTTCTTGCTGAACCTGGTGAGCCGGTGTGCAGACTAGGACTAGCAGCAGTAGCAGGGCCTGAATGAATGAGATGGATTGGATGGTGTTTGTGCATGCAGGTTGGTCCCAAGGGCCTGGAGTTCGCACGCTACTCTCTGGACTACCATACGATCCGGAATTACCTGCATGTGAGGCGGGCATGGGGAGAACAGAGGGCTGAGCAGCACATCCCAGGATACGCCAAGAAGATCGTGGAGGCCTACGACCGGGATGGACGGATCCAGGCAATGCTCGACTCCAGTCCAGTCAATCAAGTGCCTGAATGAATGAATGACTAGACCTGCATTGTATTTGGATGATCATGATTGCAAGATTTTAGGTATTGTTGCACGGACACATGATTATTGTAGCGTAACGTAAAGTGACATAGTACTTGTGGGCCCCCGGGTGAACAATAACCAGGTTACCGTTGTGCTTTACTGTACTTGTCCTATGATCAGTCCGCAAGTACGCACAACAGCACCGGTACAACAGCTGCATTTAAAAACTTGTTAGTAATATTAAAATTTAATCAGAACTAATAGATAATTTGCAGCAGAAGCAAATAGAAATAGGGAAAATTCGATTCATGCCACCACAACTCCGTGAAATTGGGTGTCATGTTGAAAATCATGCCACTCAATGGCATGATTTTCAACATGAGATCCAATTTCAAGAAATTGGAGTGGCATGGATCCAACTGACCCATAGAAATATAGGATTTCCATTCTACAGTAGTGTGCCTTACCATTTCCATATGCAACTGACTGTGAGTTAGTCCTAGAAACAACCAACGTCGAAAACCCGCATCTCTCGGCATGGAACTGAACTGAGGCGGCTCTTCTTCGAACTCTGGATTTTAAAATTTCAGCAACAAGGGTGAGTACAATTTTGTACTCGCAAGACTTCAGGTGTATATCAAAAATCTTATAATACATGCATGGTTAATCAAGGAAGTCTGATCGGTTCACTAGCACTAGACTGCATTATATTTGAGTATATCTTTATACACATAATTTTTGTAAATATTTTGTTTTATATAAAATAGACCGACAAAACCAATCATTTCATATTTCGCGGTCCTTTGACCATCTATATCGGTCCAACAACTTTTGAACCGGTGCAAGTGTTACCAAACAATTCCCATACCAACTTTCAAACCAAAAATTCTAAAACCGGCGATTAGCTCAAGCGCTCATGACCGTGAGCACGGCTATTCGAATAGTTTTACACTCTGCAGAGGTTGTACACTTTTCCCATACGACATGTTTCGCTTTGATGCCAGCGCGTAGCTAGCGCGCATATACACAATTCCTTAGATGTGTCGGCAAACTAACATGATAAAGCCGTTACATCAACTGGACTCAAGAATATTCTACACGACAGACTGTAGGAGTATCACGGCTCCGTACATCTGACCGGGTTAGCTACCCCGACACCGACGAACTCCTCGAGCACTCGGCCGGTAGCATCCTCTCAAGCCGACTGACTTAATAAGCTAAGGCCAGTGCCCATTTAGCCGTATGGTTGCATTGTAATACTTGGCTAGAATAGTGCCAATTACCGGTCTTTAATTTAACACGGGTGATAAATCCCTAAAACGCGTCGGAAACGCATACAGTACCAAGTCATATCGATCATCCATTTTTCCATCCATTTTTTCATCCATATTCCTTTTCTTCATCCTCATACCATCATATCCTCTAGACCATATATTCACCCGCGTCTACCATAGAATTTTTATCCTTTAAAAACAACCATATAAATGTATATTTTCTTTAAAAGAAACCAACCCATGTGATACTAATTGACTACTGCGCATATACTAAGCCAACTAAGTATATGACTCTGAATTACGCGAATAACCCATAAACTTAGGATAACAAGGTATAAAAGGGGTACAAAATAACAAGGGAGATAAATGCATTAAGGTAGGACGTGTTTATCCAACATAAAATGACATTTGGACTCATAAAATCATCATCGCATGCATATATTTGTTGGCTTAGGAATTCATATAGGAGCAAAAATGATCAAGGAGGTGCTTGCCTTGCTGCTGATCGTTCATACTCTCAAGTATTAGCTCGTCGTCTGGCGCAGTTACGAACGTCTCGCCGTCTACGCGAATCGGACCAACAACAACACATGCAAAACAACAAAATAAACAGCAATGAATAACCAAATAAATACCATGAGATGATAAGGCATGATTTTAGAAAAAGTTCCTATATAGAAGTATTTAATTTGGAGTTCTTTTAGGCAAGTTGGAGAGGTTTGAAACTAAATATAGATTAAGTGTGTATTTCTTATTTTATTTTTGTCAGGGAAAACGGCAAGAATGCAAGACACGTGTTGCCGTGAGGTCCACCATATTTCTCTCTTTTATTTTTGTAAAGAAAAACGGACACTTTGCGCCTATGATTAGAGCTCTTGGTTAGGGTGTATTTTAGCTTTTATTTTTGTAAAGAAAAACGGCCGCTTTGCTTGATTAGCAGGCCGAGAGGTACCACCGCTACTACAAAAACTGTTGATTTGTCCCGATTGGAAAACTCCTGTTGTCCTGGTTTCCCAACCGGAAACGTCAGTCCGGAACAAAAAGGGGTGCCCTTTTGTCCCGGGTCTGGCAACCGGGACAAAAGGTCCCCTTTTTTTTCCTGTTTTCCTTTTCTCAATTCTTTTTCTATTTTAATTATACTTTTGCATTTCAATTAAACTTATGTATTGGAATTCAGTGTGTATGATCTCCACTAATATATACATACATATATATAGTTACTTATATAATATTTGTCCTAGATAGTTTTCATATATAAATTAATTTACTTATATATATATATGTATACACATATCTATACATGTGAATTCCTTTACATATGAAAATGTCTAGGACCAATATTATATATATATATATATATATATATATATATATATATATATATATATATACACACACACATATATATATTATTGGAGTGCTTATATATATAATACATACATACTCATAAATAGAAATTTAATACATACACACACATATATATTTACATAGGTATATTCATTCTTAATTACATATATACGCGTATATTATCATATTTGCTGCTATTGTCAATATTAGATAGTCTATCATAGTAGAATTCGCCTTTTGGATCGAGGACTTGCTCAATAATAAATCCGGACAATTGTTCTTGGATCGCCGTAATCTTTTCCTCCGGTATGAGTTTATCGCGCATCTCCTCGACCTATGGAAAAAGGGGATAATTAATTTCGACTAATTAAAATACGAGTTCAAATATTAACAAGTTTTTTACTTACTTCCTCCTCCCAATCTGTCCAGCCCTTTGGAGGACCAACCAGACCATGGATGTTCTCGCATACATAGTATGAGCAAAATACAGTGCTTTGTTTCTGCCTCATATACTTTAAGAGAGAAAAAATTATCAGGTATTTACATGAATATATAATAAAACTAATGAATCGTGCAACGAATCATCCAAGTGCATACCGCAAAATCTGTCTTGATCTTCAATTCCTTGTCAAATTTGCCTGGATGATTTTTAGCGAATTCTTTCCAAATCCTGTGCATGATTAGAACAATTATAGTCAAGTAACAAAGTGGTTCAAATTATCGGTCATCGATGGAGTAGTGGTAGAATTACTTTTTCATCATGTTAAGAAGATTTTCGTATTGTTCTGGAGGTCTCCTCAATGAGTCCATAACCACGAGAGTAGGCTCTTCTCAGGAATTATGACAATTAGGACCTAGTGTTCACTACAAGATTATACGGAGGCAGTTCTTGGTAGTTAAGGTTTAAACAATTCGATTACAGAATAGAAAGAGTTAGACGGAAGGAATCACTCACGCAAAGTTGTAAGGAAACAATATCATTTGCTTGTTGTGATGAACACTTATGTACTTGAACAAGTTTTGGTATAGCTCATCGGCAGTGTTGCGCAGAATCCTCCAATTACAATTAATTGGGTCGATGAAGCCGAGGTGAGAGTATCCATTTCTCCTGCAAGTTTGTATCTCCATTCTACATGATACCGAATAAATCAAGAGATCAGTATGTTGAGATCATGCAAAACAATACGTAAGAAGAGTAAAATACTTACAGAACCTACAAGCCGACCATAGAGATGTCGAGGGTCTCCTGATGGAATAGTTGGTAAATTTCTTCCCAGTTTATCCATATAATGGCCTCCCCCCGTAAGAAATCGTCATCCTTAATTTTTGCACCCTGCATGAAGATGCAATCGGCCATCGCACGCATGTAGTGCTGGTGCAGCTTATACATTTGCGTTGGAAGCACGGACACTACTTCTTGGGGTACAAGAGATTTGCCGATCTCATACGTCCATTTGACGACCACATCAGCCTTTGGAATATCTTCTCCCCCTGCAATCTGAGCCGCCGTCAGGTTTGATTCTTTCAAAAATGTAACAAAGTCTTGTTCTTGCGTCGTTTGTCCCACTACGAGAGGCTCTATTGATTGTTTCTTTTGGACTCCGAGTTGTGGAACGTCAGACGACGACGACTTTGATTGTCTCTTCTTTTTCTCAGTAGTTTTGATAATTGTACGTTCGTAGTCTGAAGGGGGGTCTCTCATAATGAATTTTCTCTTATTTTCTTCGCACATTCTCTTAAAAATTTCAAATCTATCGGATTTATCCCTTTCTCGGGCTCCGGCTTCGGCTTCGGCTTGAAGTGCTCTTTAACTCTTTCTTGAGTTATCCGATCGTATTCTTCAAGGCTCATGTCCCAGTGTTTAATAGGAGCCTCCTTGGTTTTCTTCTCCTTTTCCTTCTTCTTTGGAGGCTTCTTAGCCGGTGCAGCTACCTTCTTTGCCGGCGGCCGTTTCTGCTTCTTTGCCGGCGGCGGAGGGGGTGACCATGGAGGCGACGGTGACGCTTGAGTGTTCATCGGCGCATGAGATGATGGTGATGGAGAATGTGCCGGTGAACCTTGCCGAGACAGTGCTGCCCTTGGGGAGTTTTGCGGAGATGCCGGCCTTGGAGAGGCATGCTGAGATGCCGGTCTTGGTGTTTGATCATCCGACTTTAGGACTGTTATCGCCATAAATTAACAGGATTAATTTATGGGCCGAAAGCAAGATGGGCTTAAAGCAGAAGATTGAAGAGGCTTGTAAATCGGCTCCTGCGTGAGCGTTTGGGCCACATGGGCCATGTATCTTTAGATTTAGTTCAAGATTAGAGATAGAGTCTGATCGGGACAAGATTAGTTTAGATTGTTTCCCAAGTCTCCGGACTATAAATATGTACCATATGTTATTCATGAAAAGAAGATCAACACATCTCGCAAACAACAACTCTCGGCGCATTGCCAACCCTAGCCCTAGGGTTTCATCCAAGTAAGCGCCATGCTGCCCTGATCGCTTCTCGCGATCAGGGCAGCGTTGTTCTTGCTTTTACCTTGGTATTACTCGTACTGAAGCGTTTTTGATGGCGAGTAGTACTAGTTATCTTGATGTTCGTAGCATGGCTTTTAGTAGATCTGTTGTGCTTTGTTGCTTATCATATACGGATATCATGTTGTCTTTATGCGATCATGTCATTATCTTATACTAGCTCTTGTTGCATAGAGTTAGCTGCGTAAAGGCAACACCCTGCTTCTTTTATGTCTAGTAGATCTAATCTGTTATGGTTTACTCTTATCTCTAAGAGTTGGCGTAATATCTGTTAGATTAGGCCTTGCAAACGGGTTGGATGATCCGGGCAGAAATACGATGAGGCCAAAGCTCAGTTCGAAGCCGATCTCATCGGCTCTTTTGAGAGGACCCGCAACCATGGCATCAGGTGGAAGGGGTTCTCACCAGAAGGCGCTCTTGACAACGTTGATCTGTCTGTGCCGTCAGAGGAGCGTACCAGGGCCCTACGCCAGGAGATGAACTACATGGTGGCACACACGCTCCATCGGCACTCAGAAAGCCTGGTGAACGAGCTTGAGCGCGTGGCACATCGCGTTGTCCAGGAGGTGATCAAGAACCAGTACTCCCCGTCGGGACCAACCCTGGGGAGTCATAGGGGGGAAGCTGCACTGCAAACCAAGCCGCCAGTGTCCTACTCGTTCACGGCAGCAGTACAGCAGAATTCGCCGATCTACGTCGTCCACAAGATTGGCGGTGATCCTGGAGAAGGCCAGTTCCTCACCGAGCCACCCAAGGAGATCCCGCACGGCTACACGTGCGCATACATTCCTGATAGCGTCATTCCAACACGCTCGGTGCAGTTGGTAAACCCAGGAGCTTCTGGAGCAGACGTGGAGAAACAAGCGTGGTTGGCAAAGTACGCTACCGGGCCGAATGCTGAGCCATCGGCCCCAGGAGTTCTTAGTGTGGACCAGGTCAGTGCAATACTGAGAGACCAGTTCGGCATCCTGCCCAAGAGAAAAGCGATCGGCTATTCCAAGCCGTATCCAAGTGACTACGACTTGATCCCGCTGCCACCCAAGTATCGGCTCCCTGAGTTCACCAAATTCAACGGGTCGGAAGGAGCCAGCTCCATCGAGCATGTGAGCCGATACTTAACGCAGCTTGGGATGATCTCAGTATCAGATCCTCTGAGGGTCCGATTCTTCGGCCAATCTCTTACAGGCCCAGCTTTTGGATGGTACGCGTCATTGGCTCCAGATTCAATTCGAACTTGGAGGCAGCTGGAAGATCAGTTCCATACCCAGTATCACTCAGGGGCTGCTGAAGGTGGGATTGCCGACCTCGCCCAAGTTAGGCAGAAGCGAGGAGAGACTGTGTCAGAATACATTCAGCGCTTCAGAGAAGCCAAGAACCGATGCTACTCATCGCGCATCATAGAGAAGGAGGCAGTCGATTTGGCTGTTCTGGGACTTGCTAAGCCGATCAAGGATCTGACTTTTCAGTTGGAATTCACCTCTCTGGCACACATGGTGCAGAAGCTTACGGCATATGAGCTTTACCATCCTGAGCTGTACCAGGACAAGTTCAAGCGCCATGTAAACATGGCCCAGGCGGATGAATCTGATGACTCTGGCGAGGAGCAAGAAGTGGCCGTGGCAGAGTGGACTCGGGGGGCAAACCCTGTCCCGTGCAAGTGGGTCAAACAGCAGGGGCTTGTGAAGGGCTTCGACTTCGACGTGACCAAAGCAGAGCAGATATTTGATCTGCTCCTCAAAGAAAAACAGCTGAAGCTCCTAGAGAATCACAAGCTACCGACGGCACAAGAGCTGCAGGGAAGACTGTACTGCAAATGGCACCACTCGTTCACTCATGCCACGGGTGAATGCAAGGAGCTGCGTCATCGGATCCAATCGGCTATCGAGCAAGGCCGATTAATTCTGGCTCAACACACGATGAAGGTCGACACGAAGCCCTTCCCACAAGCAAACGTGGTAGAGTTGTCAGACTTCACTCCTACGAGCCAGAATTTTTCATTCCAGATCAACATGGCCGGGCCTGTACGCCGTCGTGACGAGCAAAGGAGAGAGGCCGTTTCTGGCAAACGGCCCCAGGATCAAAATGAGCCAGGGCGACAGCATATTACTGAAGAGCAAGTGTGTCACATCCGTAATCAGCTTCCTGCTTCCGATCGGCTTCTGGAAAAATATGAGTATCAGCACAAGCTGCGTCGCCGATATCAATCGGAAGAAGTGGAGTACGAGTACCGCACAGGGAGGACGCTGGGAAGGCGCCAGGCTGTGCGCGACCACTGGCATTGCCCGTTCTTCAGGTACTGCTGGAATTCCGGCATGAGCCGATTGCCCACTATAGATGATTGTCTGGAGTGCAGGCCTCGGACACGCCAGTCAGGCGATACTTCGGTGTTTCGACGCTTGGGGCCCAAAGTGCGTCACAATGAACATGTTGAGTAGTCGATCAGCGGTGATTCCGAGCCAGAAGAAGAAGACAGGTACCATCGCCCACGGTGGTGTCCTGACGGGCTTAATCGCTCACAGAAGCGCAGAGTGCAGCGCTTGCGCAATCTAGAAGAGGCAGAAGCAAAGTACCTTGACATGCTGAGGAAGGCGCGTCCGGATCTCGCGTAACAAGTCAAGCACCCGCGAAGGGTGGAAAGGCGCCCTCCAAGAAAAGAGTGGCGCCCCAAGCAGACAAAAGCCGATGAGAAGCCATCGGCTGATGTGAACATGGTGTTCGTGCTCCCATCAGAGTTCCGGGCACCCCAACCGGAGGATTTGCCTGTCGCACAGTTGGATCTTGGCCCCCAGCCGATCATCTTCGAGAAGCCAAAGGAAAAGAGCTACAAACATTTGAAGGGACTGTATCTCAAGGGCTTCATCAATGGTAAACCCGTTAACAGGATGCTGGTTGACACCGGTGCTGCAGTCAACCTGATGCCATACTCGGTGCTACGCCGGTTGGAGCGTTCTTCTGCCGACATAATCAAGACCAATGTGATGCTCAATGACTTCAACGGACAACCATCAGAGGCAATGGGGGTTCTTAATGTGGAGTTGACAGTGGGCCGCAAGACGATCCCGACTTCGTTCTTCATCGTCAACAGCAAGAGTACATACACGGTATTGCTTGGGAGGGATTGGATTCACGCCAGCTGTTGTATCCCTTCCACAATGCATCAGTATCTCGTCCAATGAGATGCCGATGAAGTGGAGGTGGTCCGTGCAGATGACTCCAATGAGGTCTTGCTCGCAGACATGAACGCCTGGGATGCGGAAGGGCAAGAGCCGATCTCAGGGATCGCCCTAGAAGATTGTGATTGGATCGAAGCGACAAAAAACGGATTGAGGCTGGTCTTATCCACTGGCCTCAAAGAGTAGATGCGTCCTGGCATGCTACGGGGTGTAATAGAGATAGAGATGCCGGTCCCAGCGACCGGCCCCAAAAAATAGAAAAATCCTGTTTGGGGGCGGAATTGTTACATCATGTACATACGATGGCCTGCTCTAGCAGTTGGCCACTCATCGACTATTTGGTTTCGGATAATAATGGAAGTATAGAAGCGGCCAGCCCGTGCGGTTGGCCAAATAATTTTTCTTGCCATTTCCCTGTGTTTGCCGCTGATCTTGTGGATAACGAAGACTCGCCTGCGTTCGCGGCTAGTTTTTCAGACGACGGCAAGCTGGGATACGGGTTCACGTCAGCTGATGATTTGGAAGAGGTTGACATCGGTCCTGGGGATAAGCCACGGCCGACATTTATCAGCAAGAAGTTGGATCCGGTCTTGCGTGAGGAGATGATTGCACTACTGAAAGAGTACCGGGATTGTTTTGCATGGGACTACACCGAGATGCCCGGTCTAGACAGAAGCATCGTCGAGCATCGGCTCCCGCTCAAGAAAGGGTTTCGGCCATTCCAGCAATGAGCACATCAGATGAAGGCTGAAGTCCTAGAAGATGTCAAGAAAGAGGTGGCGAAGATGTTGGATGCTGGGTTCATCAGGCCGTGCCAGTATGCAGAATGAATCTCTAGCGTGGTACCGGTACAAAAGAAGGATGGCCGATGGCGTGTCTGCGTCGATTTTAGAGATCTCAACAGAGCGACGCCAAAGGACGAGTACCCGATGCCTGTTGCAGAGACATTGATCAACGCAGCTGCCGGCCACAAAATGATGAGTTTTATGGACGGTAATGCTGGCTACAACCAGATCTTCATGGCCCCAGAAGACGTGAACAAGACCGCGTTCAGAGTACCAGGCGTAGTCGGCTTGTTCGAATATTTGGTTATGACCTTTGGACTGAAAAATGCCGGTGCAACGTACCAACGTGCCATGAATTACATTTTTCATGATCTCATCGGCAAACTGGTAGAAATTTATATTGATGATGTCGTGGTCAAATCCAAATCAGCTGGGGGCATCTAGAAGATCTGCGTCAAGTCTTGGAGCGGACTCGAAGGTTTGGGCTCAAAATGAACCCAAAGAAGTGTGCCTTTGGCGTGTCGGCCGGTCAATTTTTGGGATTCCTGGTGCATGAACGGGGAATCGAGATCGGCCTGAAGAGTCAAGAAGCTGTGAAGACGATGAAGCCACCTACTACGAAGAAAGAGATGCAGAAGCGCATCAGTAAAATTAATTTTGTCAGACAATTTATTTCTAATCTGTCTGGGCGCATCGAACCGTTCATGGGTGTCGGGTGCCACAATTAGGGACACCCTAATTGAGGTACTAAAACCACTTTCAAAAACACAAACATATGTTAAGGCAACTGGGCCCACGAAGGCCCACGGCCTATTTCTCCCTTAGAGGAAAGGAAATGACTCAAAGAAGTCCAGCATGTGGCCCAGCCACATCCCCCTCGGGCAGGTGGCCAATCTCCGCCTCGCTCGAGGGCCCCTCTCAGGCCCACCAAACAAACTCCGCCCCGCTCGAGGGTAGCGGATCTACCCTCAGGCGGGTCACTCATCTCCGCCTCGCTCGAGGGCTCCCCTCGGGACCCTCGACCACGCAATCGCATTTCCGCCTCGCTCGAGGGCAGCGGACCTGCCCTCGAGCGGGTGGCCAATCTCCGCCTCGCTCGAGGACAGCGGACCTGCCCTCGAGCGGGTGGCCAATCTCCGCCTCGCTCGAGGACAGCGGACCTGCCCTCGAGCGGGTGGCCAATCTCCGCCTCGCTCGAGGACAGCGGACCTGCCCTCGAGCGGGTGGCCAATCTCCGCCTCGCTCGGGGCCATCTCTCGGCACAAGAGACAAATGGCCCCGCCGCCCAACCGACCGCCGTACAAAGGCATTAAAGGCCAGCTACTCCGCCACGGCTCAAAGGACGGGCGGCGTCAGACTGCCACTCCCGCAGTGGATGTGACCGGCGTCCCGTCCACTGACCCCGGTCACCGCTCTGCCACCCCAGCCGCTGTAGCAGCACTGTGGAGCATTCAACGCGGTACAAGACAAGTTGGCGCCGCCCCCGTTATTGTCACGCCGACATCAACCATCCGAACACACCTCCCCCTGGGGAAGGGGTCTGGCGATGTCACGTGCCCTTCCGAGAGGGGCGCTCCGCATGCGCGGGCGGGACCCCGGGCCTCCCTCTTGTGGGGTCCGGGACTTCCACGCGCCCCCGGACCTTCTAGTGTGCACACCCGCACTCCGGCCAGGGGGTCCGGGACTGTCCCACGCCATTACTACCACTGGTACACTACAGGACGGCCGCCGCCATCTCCACGGGACCAAGGACGAAAATCCAGGACGACAGCGACACGCGCCGCCTTCCCACAGTACACTTTCTACAGTGTTCGACCACTGTACCCCGTGATTCAAGGGAGAACGACGACTTCCGCGCCCCTACACTCATGTACACCGCCTCTCCTTACAACTATAAAAGGAGAGGATGGGCTTCCTTTTGTAAGGGGCTGATCGACTCTCTCCGATCAAAGGTTGGAAGTAAGTTCTGTGAACTCCCCCTCAGAGGACTCTCAGCACGACTGAGCACTCCTCTCAACCAACTCCACCTCTAGCAGAGACTTGGGAGCTTCTCTCCCTCTCTCGCCTCGCTTGTATCCCCTACTACGAGCACTTCGGGTGCAAGATAATACAGTGCCCTCGCACACCCCCTTTGCTGGACGTACGGCCCCGCGGCCGGAACCAGGATAAAACCGTGCGTTACTGTGATTGCCTCTTGCATCATCATCTGGGACGAGGAAACACGCAGCATTTACTAGTTGGGATTCAGGCCCCACGGGTCGGAACGCCGACAGTTGGCGCGTCAGGTAGGGGTCGCTGCGTGACATTTTCTCTCTTTCTCCCATTTGATCTCCCGGAATGGCGAGAAGATCCAACCCATACCCTATGGGCGTTTCAGATCCGTTTCCAGCGGGACGCGCGGTCTCGTTCGGGAGTCTTGAGTTCAGAGCAACCGGCAATGGTTACCTCATGTAGCTCCTCTCCTCCGAACGCAACCTCATCGCTCCGACTCCGCCAGCCCGACGCAACAGGCGCTCGGGTCAGCGTTCACGACAAGCACGCACGGAGCGGCGTCGTGCGGCCCGCCACAGCTCCCCCACGTGGGTCGAGGCTGGCGTGTCGCAACTCAACATCGCGGCCATTGGGGCAACCATCTCATCATCGCGTGCCTCGGCGTCATCCGCGCCGGCACCATCGCCTGCGGCAGCACTAGTGCCTCCCAGGGGGGACCCGACTTCGGTGTCTTCTTTCCCCTTCGGGATGCGCAACGCCGCCACCCGCGCCTTGTCAACCGTCGCTGACCTCATCGAGCATGAGGATACACCGGGTCATCATCTTCTGCCGATCCGCAGCCTCAGCGCGTCATCCCCTGACGAACCCTACCCCGAGACGGCGAGCTCGATCGCCGACGACGTCGACTTCTTCATGAACAACTTCACGGCCGAGGAGGCCGAGGACTACTCCGGGGTCCGCGACCCCGACGCTCTCCGCGCGTTCCAGCTGGCGACGGCCTACTGCCTCACCTGCTCCGAAGACTCCAGCGAGGGGGATTTCGATCCTTCCAGGGAATGCTTCATGGCGGACCTCGCGAACGAGCAAGACGACAATACTCCAGCCAACGACGAGGACGGCGGGGCGGACATACGGGCAAAGCAACCGGTGGTCCCGCCAGTAGCCCCTTCCTTGTCAAGTTCAGCGGCGCGTCAAGCCCAGCTGGCGCAGCTCAACGAGCTTCAAGCCAAGCTCGACGAGCAGTGTCGGCAAACCCAGGAGCTACGCGCCGCACTCGAGCAGCAGCGTACCGTGCCTGGTGCGCACGCCCGGACGGCGGGACGTGTGGCCCGGGAGCGCATCCTGGCTGACGACAACGTCGACAAATCTCCGGAACTGCAAACGGCCGGCGAGAAACTCGTCGCTGCGGCTTATCTACTTCAAGCTATGCCTGAGCCATCGACACCTTCGGGCCGCAACCTGCGCCGCGAGGCACAGGAACTCATCGAGCAAGCTGCCGTGCAGCAGGCCGAGAGTTCTGCGTCTCGCATGCGCTCGAAGGCCCCGGAGCAGTGCGCTGGGACTGCGCACCAGGACCGTGAGGTTTCTGTGCACACACCCCCAGCAGGGAAGGGCAAGGCAGCCGTAGCACCCGGTGCGAGGGCACCCCCGGTACACGAGCGCATCGGAAGAGTTCCCGTAAGGGAGCGAATCCGCGACACTCGCGGGCACGCTGGCGACGGCGACGCCCGCAACGTCATCAACGGCAGGAGGTACACCCCTCGACGGGGTGGACGCTTCGACCCTGAGCACGACAGGGGTGAGTCACCGGAGCCTCCGGGCACCCGGGTGTTCAGTCGGGAGATCTGGACCGCGCCTTTTCCCCCGCGCTTCCGACAACCCAACACCCTCGTCAAATACTCGGGCGAGACTGATCCTGCAGTCTGGCTCAACGACTACCGCCTAGCGTGCCAGCTAGGCGGCGCGACGGAAGACGCGGTCATCATCCGCAACCTCCCCCTTCATCTTGCTGACGCCACACGAACGTGGCTCGAGCACTTGCCTGTGGATCAGATCTACAGCTGGGCCAACTTGGTCCATGTCTTCGTAGGCAATTTCCAGGGCACGTACGTGCGCCCTGGGAACTCCTGGGACCTCAAAGGGTGTCGCCAGAAGCCCCGCGAATCCCTGCGTGACTACGTGCGGCGCTTCTCCAAGCAGTGCACCGAGCTCCCCAGCGTCACCCATGTCGAGGTCATTAACGCTTTCCTCGAGGGTACGACGTGCAGGAATCTGGTGCATGAGCTCGCGAGAAGCCGACCCGTTAATACCAACGAGTTGTTCGACGCTGCCACCAACTTCGCCGCCGGCGAGGAGGC
This sequence comes from Panicum virgatum, assembly GCF_016808335.1. Classification (NCBI taxonomy): domain Eukaryota; kingdom Viridiplantae; phylum Streptophyta; class Magnoliopsida; order Poales; family Poaceae; genus Panicum; species Panicum virgatum. The sequence continues at coordinate 48,338,230 of NC_053141.1, read as the reverse complement.
TGTTGGTGCCATCTTCGACGACAAATCAAGCAAGCGCAAGGACGATGCGCCCGCCGAGGGCAGCAACGTCAAGCCCAACGCCCCCGCCAAGAAACAAAAGCGGGGGAGGAAGGGAAGGAAGCCGGTCCCGCCGGACCAGCGCGGGACGGGGCAGGCAGAAGACTCCGAGGAGGCCTTCGCAGCCGCCCCGGACCGCAAAGGGCCTCGAGGCCCCCCTCGAGGCGGTGGTGGCCAGTTCGACGACATGCTTAAGAAACCGTGCCCTTACCACAAGGGCCCGGTCAACCATACTCTCGAGCAGTGCGAGATGCTCAAGAAATACTACAACCGCGTCGCGCATCGCGATGAGGACAAGAAGAAGGATGCTGGCGACAAAGGTGGAGATGACGAGTTCCCCCCAGTGGAGAACGCCTTCTTCATCTTTGGAGGAACGACGACGAATATGACTTCTCGGCAGCGCAAGCATGAGCGCCGCGAAGTCTTTTCCGTCACCAAGGCCACGCCATCCTACCTCGACTGGTCGAAGGACACCATTGCCTTTGGCCGCGAGGACCACCCCGACTACGTCCCGCATCCGGGACGTTACCCGCTCGTTGTCGACCCCATCATCGGCAACACTCGCTTCTCCAAGGTGCTCATGGACGGAGGCAGCAGCCTCAACATCATGTACGCCCCCACCTTGGAGCTCATGGGGATCGGATTGGACAAGCTACGCCCCAGCAAGTCGCCATTCCACGGCGTCGCGCCGGGGAAGCGGGTCCAACCCCTCGGCCAGATCGATCTGCCGGTCTGCTTCGGCACGGCAGCCAACTTCCGCAAGGAGGTACTCACCTTTGAGGTGGTGGGGTTTCGAGGATCCTACCATGCCATCCTCGGTCGTCCTTGCTACGCCAAGTTCATGGCCGTCCCCAACTACACCTACCTCAAGCTCAAAATGCCGGGACCAAAGGGCGTCATCACCATCGGCTCTTCGTTCGAGCACGCCTACGAGTGCGACGTCGAGTGCGTTGAGCGCGCGGAAGCTCAAGCGGAAGACGAGGCCCTCGCAGCCACCCTCGACAAAATGGCAAGCGAGGCCTTGGATTCCACACACCGACATGCCGGGAGCTTCGAACCCACCGAGGGTATCAAGAAGGTGCCCCTCGACCCGAGCCACTCCGACAACAAGGCGTTGCAGATCAGCGCCACCCTCGACGACAAATAGGAAGTGGTGCTCGTCGATTTCCTCCGCGCCAACGCTGATATCTTTGCGTGGAGCCCCTCGGACATGCCTGGCATACCGAGGGAGGTCGCCGAGCACTCTCTTGATGTCCGACCCAACTCCAAGCCGGTGAAGCAACGCCTGCGACGCTTCGACGAGCTCAAGCGCCGGGCGATCGGCGAGGAGTTGCAGAAACTTCTGGCGGCCGGGTTCATCAAAGAGGTATTCCATCCTGAGTGGCTCGCTAATCCAGTATTAGTAAAGAAAAAGAGTGGAAATTGGAGGATGTGCGTAGATTACACTAGTCTAAATAAGGCATGTCCGAAGGTTCCCTTTCCTTTGCCACGAATCGATCAGATTGTAGATACTACTGCGGGATGTGAGCTCTTATCCTTTCTTGATGCTTACTCCGGTTACCATCAAATCAAGATGAAAGAGTCCGACCAGCTCGCGACTTCTTTTATCACACCTTTCGGCATGTACTGCTACGTTACGATGCCCTTTGGCCTCAGAAACGCCGGAGCCACCTATCAACGGTGTATGCTCCACGTTTTCGGAGACCAGCTCGGGCAGAGCGTAGAGGCATATGTCGACGACATCGTTGTCAAAACCAGGAAGGCGGACGACCTGGTTGCCTACGAGCCAAAAGGGTAAAACTTAACCCCGAGAAGTGCGTGTTCGGGGTCCCTCGAGGCATGCTCTTGGGCTTCATTGTCTCCCAGCGGGGCATCGAACCCAACCCTGACAAAGTCTCGGCCATCACTCGGATGGGACCGATCCGAGACCTAAAGGGGGTACAGAGGGTCATGGGATGCCTAGCGTCCCTTAGCCGTTTTATCTCGCGTCTCGGCGAGAAATGCTTGCCCCTGTATTGACTCTTGAGGAAAACCGAGCGCTTCACGTGGACCCCCAAAGCTCAAGAGGCCCTCGAAAGGCTGAAGGCATCGCTCACCCGTGCTCCCATTCTTACACCACCTACGGACGGCGAGCCCCTCTATCTATACGTGGCCGCGATGACCCAAGTGGTCAGCGCGGTGATCGTTGTGGAAAGACAAGAGGAGGGTCAAGCTCCGCCCGTCCAGCGGCCGGTGTACTATATCAGCGAGGTGTTGTCTGAGACCAAGACGCGCTATCCTCAGATTCAGAAGCTGCTCTACGTAGTAGTGCTAGCTCGACGCAAGCTGCGCCACTACTTCGAGGCTCACCCCGTCACCGTGGTCTCGTCTTTCCCCTTGGGAGAGATAGCCCGCAACCGGGAAGCCGAGGGCAGAATCGCCAAATGGTCTGTGGAGCTAATGGGAGAGACACTCACTTACGCCCCCTGCAAGGCAATTAAGTCCCAAATCTTGGCTGACTTCGTGGCTGAATGGACGGACATTCAGCTACCCCCATCACAAATCCGGGGCGAATGCTGGACTATGTACTTCGACGGGTCGGTGATGAAAACTGGAGCCGGAGCCGGCCTCCTCTTCATCTCACCTCTCGGAGAACACATGCGGTATGTAATCCGCTTGCATTTCCCTGCTTCGAACAATATGGTGGAGTATGAGGCCCTCCTCGGTGGCCTCCGCATCGCCATCGAGCTCGGCGTCAAATGCCTCGATGCGCGCGGTGACTCTCAGCTCGTCGTCGACCAAGTAATGAAGGAGTCCAGCTGTCACGACCCGAAGATGGAGGCGTATTGCAACGCAGTACGCCTCCTCGAGGACAAATTCGACGGCCTCGAGCTCAATCACGTCCCACGCAAGTACAATGAGGACGCGGACGAACTGGCCAAGATAGCTTCGGGGCGGACCACCGTCCCCCCGAACATCTTCGCTCACGACATCTCCAGGCCCACCGTCGAGTTCAAGTAACCGACGGAGGCAGGCCCCGCGTCCGCCGGACCCTCCGACGGGAACCCCCCGGCGGACGGGGTCGGGCCCATGGATACTAACTTCGGGACAACCTCCGCGGACGAGGCCGAAGCAATGGAAGTTGACGAGGCCCCCGCTTCGCGAGACTAGCGCGTTCAGTACCTCGAATGGATGGTTCGAGGGCTCCTACCCTCGGACCGCGCTCAGGCGCGACGCCTTGCCAGGCGGGCCAAGTCCTTCGTTCTAATCGACAACGGGCTGTACAAGCGTAGCCCCTCGGGTGTCCTGCAACGCTGCATCCCCATCCCCGAGGGCAAGGAGCTGATCCGCGACATCCATGCTGGCGTCTGCGGCCACCACGCCGCGCCACGCACCCTCGTGGGTAACGCATTTTGGCAAGGCTTTTACTGGCCCACCGCGGTCGCCGACGCCACTGACGTCGTGCGGACTTGCGAGGGATGCCAGTTCTATGCCCGAAAAACACACCTCCCGGCCTATGCCCTGCAGACCATCCCCGTCACGTGGCCGTTCGCCGTGTGGGGACTGGACCTCGTCGGTCCGTTGAAGAGGGCGCCCGGGGGCTTCACCCACTTGCTGGTGGCGGTCGACAAGTTCTCCAAATGGATCGAGGCTCGACCCATCGGCAAGATCAAATCCGAGCAAGCAGTCCAATTCTTCACCGACATCGTCTTCAGGTTCGGGGTCCCGAACTCGATTATCACCGACAACGGCACCCAGTTCACAGGCAAGAAGTTCTTGGCGTTCTGCGACAGCTTCCACATACGTGTGGACTGGTCAGCTGTGGCTCACCCACAGACGAACGGGCAAGTGGAGCATGCCAATGGCATGATTCTCCAAGGACTAAAGCCGAGGATCTTCAACAAGCTGAACAAGTTCGGCCGAAGGTGGCTCACAGAGCTACCCTCGGTCATCTGGAGTCTGAGGACGACCCCGAGCAGAGCTACAGGTTTCTCTCCGTTCTTCCTCGTCTATGGCGCCGAGGCCATCCTCCCCACCGACTTGGAATACGGATCGCCAAGGCTCATGGCATATCAAGAGCAACGAAACCAGCGAGCTCGCGAAGACTCGCTGGACCAAGTGGACGAGGCTCGAGACATGGCACTCCTGCATTCCGCGCGCTACCAACAGTCCCTACGAAGGTACCAAGCGCAGAAGGTCCGGCGCCGAGACCTCAACAAAGGGGACTTGGTGCTAAGGCTTCGGCAGGACAACAAGGGCCGCCACAAGCTCTCACCTCCATGGGAAGGACCGTACATAATCGCCGAGGTACTCAAGCCCGGCACGTACAAGCTGGCCAACGAAAAAGGCGAAGTCCTCACCAACGCTTGGAATATACAACAGCTACTTCATTTCTATCCTTAAGCATTTCAAGCAATTTCTATATTGTTCGTAATCGCATTTTCGATTTCCCGAAATAATAAGGAAGCACCCTTCACTTATCGCTTTTTGGGAACCTTCCCGACCCTCGAGGGCTCGGGCGCACACGAACATAGAGGTACGCTCGGCTTTACCCTCGGCAAAGCCGAGCCTCCCTCGGGGGCTACTACGGGGGGAACCCCCGAACGTCCCCAAAAAGTCGCCAGTGTTTTTTCGAAATATTTCCATCTCGATCCTGAGCTTCTCGTATCCTTGGAAAAAACGGACGTGAGGCGTAAGCAACCACGGTACGGGCTGGCCGAGTCGTGGGGCCGCCTACGCCCCCGGGATACGGCACCCCCCTCACCACCCTATGCCTACGTTGCTTATGAACGCGAACTTCCTCGTAGATGTTTATCTAAGTCGCGTACGAAGAACACGGAAATAAAGTAAAGGAACACATGCTCGATCACACAAGGCCTCGACGGGCCACACATTCAAATTACGAAACAAAATCTCTTATATTAATAAAGTGCGATTACAAGGCGCGACTATGATAAACACTAATCTATTTACATGGGCTTTGAGGCCCAACTTTCCTACAGGCATCCATCCCCCCCTGCGGGTCTTCAGGGGCGTCGAATTCAGCGATGGGAGGGATGTCTGCCTCGAGCTTCTCGGCGAGGACGGTGGCGAATTCCTCTGCGGCTGCGTCAGCTTCATCCATGATGACCGACGCGGCGTCCGCATCCGCATCATCGGGAACGACGTACCCCGACGACACCCTCTGGAGATCCATGAGGTAATGCGTCGAGGCCACGGCGAGAACCCGCAGGACACCAAGGCGGAAGGTACTCTTGGCGTGTTCGGCAATCCGGCCGCCTAGCGCGCGCAGGCGGCTGATCACCGAACTGCCCGAGACGGCGCCCTCCCCCTCGAGCTCTTGACACACGCTCACGGCGGTCTGCTCCAGCTCAGCAAACTCCATTTGTGCCGCCGTGAGCGTGGTATGGACCGCTTCCTTCGCCGTGGTCTCGTCCGCCACCTTCTGCCTCAGCTCTGAGCAAAGGAAATCAACGTCAGTTACGAAAAGTAACAAATCAACGGAAAATCAAAGGTACTCACCCGCTATGTTCTTTTGCGCCTCCTCCCTCTGGGTACGGGCGGCCTCCTCGAGCGAGGAAATGGAGGCTTCCTTTTCCTTAAGGCTAGCCCCCATGTTCTGGAGGGCCACCTCCCTCTCTTCGAGGGCCACACCCTGTTCCTGGAGGGTCCCGGCGAGCGCAACCACGGCCACCTCTTTGTGGAGAAGCTCGGCTTTCTGCTGCTCAAGAGTGGCGCTGAGGCGTTGCAGCTCGGCGCTCTGCGCCTCCGCCTCCCGAGCTTTCTCCTCGAGCGCCGTCCGAAGGCGCTGCAGCTCGGCAGCTTGTGCCTCGGCCTCCTGGGCCTTCTCCTCCGCTGCCGCCCTCTGGACGTCCCGCTCACCAGCAACCCGCGCAAGCTCCTCCTCCAGCGCCCGCTGACGCGCTCCCAGATCGGCCATTTTGGTGTTGGCGTCGATGTTTTTGAGCACCAGCTCGGCGTTGTGTTGCCCGAGCTGGCTCATCTGGGAGTACAGCCGGTTCATCTCGACGCTCTTTTGGCGCGAGATTTCCCTCAGCTGCTGCAAAGGGGGAGGGTGTGGGTGAGGACGCGTAAAAGCTAAAACCGAATCCGAGCAATTTTTGGGGGGAAATATTTACCTGGCTGACCTGGTAATCCGCGTTCTGATGAAGCTGATAAGCGCGGTCGAGGGCCTGCAAGATCTCGCGCCCAACGCCCATCTGCTTGTTCCTGGCGTCCTCCTCCTCCTGCTCCTTGCGAAGGAACTCTGAGGGGACACCGGACGGGACGATAACCCCGAGGTGGCTCCCCTCCGACGCCCCCGCTTCGAGCACGCCCGCGCTGGCCGACGCGAACTCGGCAATATGTGCGGCGGCGCTTGCCGCAGCAGCGGGGTCGATATCCATCGAATCCCCGTACTCCTCGCTGCTGTCTGGCAGCTCCACCACCGCTGTTGCGCCCCCCTGCGCCGTGGGCACGGGCACTATCGCGGCGGTACCCTCGTCTCGGGCCTCGGTGGGCTCCGAGATGGGGGCTCCTTCTACCGCTGGCGCCTCTTGCGCCATTTCTTCTGCGAGACCCTCACCCTCGGCCCTCGAAGGCTCGAAGACGGGGGTCTCCTCCGCAGTTTGGCCGGCAGGGTGCTCCTGCGCGCCCCCGCCAGTTTCTCCTCCTATGTCCGGCCGGGCGGCGATATCTGCGTCGCCCTGACCGGCCTCAACATCAATGACCGCTTGGGCGGCGCCACCGGCACCGCCCTGGCCGGTCTCCTCGGCGTCGGCCGCTTGAGCAGCCGCCTCGGCGCCACGGTGGCCGGCGTCACTCTGACCAGCGTCACCCTCCTTCTCCCGGGCTTGCTGCGCCGCCTGGGCCCCTCGGGCCACTGCCTCCCGTAGCCTAGCGGCCGCCGCCTCGAGATCCAAGGCGGGCGGGGGCTGCGGCGCCGTGTGCGGAGTGCTGCGAGCCCCGGTCTTGAGAGCCTTGGCCGGGGCAAGCCGCACTGCATCCTTGGGAACGGCCCCGGGGCTGGAAGTCAAGAAGTACATAACAAAAAACGAAATCCAAAATGCTTACCCAGATCGAGCGCTCATGCTCCTCTTCCTCGTGGCGCTCTTTCGAGCCTGGGGCATCGGGCTGTCCCTCGAAGACTGCCCCGAGGGCGCCCCCCTCGTGTCAGCCCGATGGCTCGAGGCTGCCAGCACGGACGACTCCTCTCCCGCACGGCCGCGGATCAGCACCTGGGGCGCAGGCGACCCCTCGCCGGTCGCCGGCGAGGATGACCCCCGCGCCACACCCTCGAGGGAGAGGTTCGCCAACGACCCCCCTGCGGCCCTCGGCTCCTCTGGCGCCACGGTCGCTTCCTCTTCTTCATCCCACAGATAGAACGGTGGGGGGCTCGCGCCCTCCCCGTCCCCCCTCGGAACATGGTCCTCGGCATCCGAGGCTTCCTCCTCATCCTCCTCCGAGGACTCGGGTGTGGCGGGCTGTGCCTTCCCCTCCGCGCGAGCAAGCTTGCACGCCTTGTCGTGCCCCGCCTTTCTCTTCCTTTTCCTTTCGACCTTCGCCTCCGCCGCGTCCTTCCGCCTCTTCATCTTCTCCGCGTGGAGGCGATTGATCAGGCGCTGCTCTGGGACCGGGGGCCTCGAGGCACCGCACCTCAAGCCCTGTAAAACACACCCGAAGAGGGGGTCAGGAAAAAGGGAACTACACGACGCACGACGAGTTCGAAGCCAAAACTTACCAAGGAAATATACCCCGGCTCGGGGCGCATCTTGATCCTCCAAAGATCCGCGGGATCTTGGGGAAACTCCGCCACCGCGTACTTAGCCCTCCGGGCGGCGTTGGTGTGGGAGAGAAGCTTGCTCGACGTCCTTGAGCCTTCGACCTTGCTCCCGGGGGTGAGCTCATAAATCGGCAGGGCCCTCTCCACGAGGGGGATCACCCTCTGCCGGTGAAAATTCGCAATGACGGCCGCCGCTGTCAGCCCCTTCCTCGCCAAGCGTGCCAGCGCGTCGGTAAGGACCTCGAGCCTGGCTTGTTGCTCTGGAGGCGACACCCCCCAGTCCCACTTCGGCGGTCGCTCCCGGAGAACTTTGTTGGTGAACTCCGGAAGCGCGCCCTTGTGGTTCCGGAGGTAGAACCACCCTCGGCTCCACCCGGAGTTGTTCGTCGTCATCTTGCTTGTCATATAAAAGTTCCTCCGGGTCGGGCGGATGTGGAACGTCAGGCCGCCGGCGCGCGCGTACCGCCTCGGCTGGTTCCGCGCGTTCTCGACGAAGAGCTCGCCGCGGAATAGATGAATCCAGAGGTCCCAGTGGACCTCGATGCCGAGGTACCCCTCGCAGACGGCGACGAAGACCGCCGCCTGCGAGATGGCATTCGGGCTGAAATTATGCAGCTCCACCTCGTAGTAGTCGCATAAGGCCCGCATGAACCTGCTGGCGGGAACGCCGAAGCCTCGCTCGTGGAGGCGCACGAAGCTCACAACATAGCCTTGCGGGGGCTTCGGCTCGGTCTCGTCCGGGCGCGGGGAAATCCATGCCGGCGCCCCCAAGTCCTGGTTCCGTGGCAACAGCCTGTCGGCGACTAGCTGCTCCAACACGGCCACGGTGGCGAAGGACTTCCCCCATGGCAAGGGCTCCTGGATATCCGACATCTCCGAGAGTCGAGGGGGGATGGAAAAGGGAAGGCTCCGAAATGGCTAAGTCTCTTCCTCTCTCTTTCTCTTTCTCCTTTTCTCCTTCTCGCTCTAGGCTATGGGTTCAGGAGGCGACGGAGGCGGAGAAGGCGAAACAGGATGAAGGCAAATGGCCAGGTGAACCCAAAACGCCCCCTTTCTCTTCATATTTATTTACCACGGGGGGCGCACCCACCGCCACGGCCTAAATCTACCGCATTTAGTGCGGTAGATTTTGCTATCACTGACGGGTGGGCCCCATGGCCGCGGAGTCTCCCACGCGCGCGCGCAGCAATAAATGCGGCACGGTAACCGGCGGGCGCGGCACGACTGTTGCGCTATCCCATCCATCAGCCGCCGCCCACGCCGCTTCGTCTGCCCGAGGCTGTCGCCTGAAAGGGCGCACCCACACCGTGCTGCACAAATCGGGCCACGCCGCCCGCTACTGGCGCAAAACCCGCGCACACGCGTGGCTCAGGACTCTGCGACGTTTTCAGATCACGACGGAATATTCCTCCATGAGGTCTCTTTACCCTCGAAGGAATCGCATTTCGAGGCCTTACTGATCAAGGGGTCGAAGCCTGGCCCTTCAGGGGGTTCGACAGGCGCCCCAGATCACCAGAGTCAGGGACTGCTGGGATGTGCCGTACAAGCTACCCTCGAACGCGGAGTTCGAGACATCCTACACAGTGTTCAAGGCCAGTCGAGGGTGCCTAGAAGGGGGATCCCATCGAGGGAGAGCATCGAGCCCTCGAACCCTACCGAATGGGTTCGAGCCCCGCCTAGCGAACCCTCGCAAGCGCTTTATGAGACGTGTCTATGGACCACGAGCCGACCCCTATCGAACGGGGCACGGACGTCCACTTGAACAACCCGCTAATAGCTCACTGAAGCAGCCATAGCTCGCAGCCCGGGCATGGGTAGCATGGTGCGCTTCACCCCTCCTCCCTGCGGAAGGGCGACGAGGGTCGTAATTAAAGTCGAGGGTTTCCCCTAGACGCCTTCACACGGGCCTAGGCTCGGGGGCTCCTCGCACACCACGGTTCGAAACCACACCCTCGAATAAATCGACAACCATCACTTATGAAGCTCCACACGTAAACCGAACCCACCGCTATTAGCGTACGTCCCCCTAACGGCTAAAGCTGAACGCTAGATCGCCGTACCAGCACTAAGAGTGCCGAGGCCGGCTGAAAAAGTGCCGATGCCGGCTGAAAAAGACGCTGGACGGCCATCCCAGTAGAGCTACCCAGTGGGACGACGTTTGTAGCCCTTGGACGAGCACAAACGCTCCTCCAAGGCCTCGGGGGCTACACCCGTGGGTGCGCTGACGCGCCCCCGCGAAGGAGACTTCACATATATTCGAGGGTCGTAACTCTATGTACACCCCTATACCCTCGGTAATCCTCCCCGCAGAGGAGAAAGGGGACTTTATTGCTCAATGCAAGTAAAGATTACAAAGGGTCATCGGCGCGAAGCCATCGAAAGATACAAACACCTTGCCACCTATGTGGCAATTTTCCCTGTCTTGGGGAGGAGCGAGCGACGAAGAAAGGCACCAAGCCCCTAGTTGATGCAGCGGCGAGGCTGCTAGGGATGCGAGAAGCGGCCCCCAGACCTCACAGGTCCAGCGGGACGCTCTCCTCGCAAGCCTTCTTCTAGCGTCTCCTCCACCGAAGACCACGCGGGGGGTCAAGCTGGCGGACAGTGCCCTCCGCACCGTCTCCCCGAGAGCAACCTTGTCGCCGGGGGGGACGATGCGAAAAACAGCCGCCGGACCTGGCGGCAGCGCCCCGGTCAGGCGTCTCCATCCCCCTTCAGGCTAGGGGAGGAGCAGGACCCCACGAGCCCAATGCTCTTCCGCTGTTCCCACTGAAGCTGAGGGATGGTGCGCACGCCCACTCCGGTCTTCCCCAACCGCTCGCAAGCATTCTTCTAGCACCAAAAGCCTAAAAAAGCCAGGCCACCCCATCTGGGGGCCGGTCACAAAAAGGCAAAGGAAACATTACAAGAATTGGGCAATGCTGGAAGAAAGAGCTGGGAGGTTGGAGAGGAAAGGGAACCCCACGATCCCTATTTATAGCTGCGCCGGGCGTAAAGCTTCAAGCCTGTCGAAGAGCGGTGGCTTGTATCGCCCGTGACGACACAGCGCACCACGAGCAAAAGATATCCTCGGTCCCTGCACCGAGACACGACCGAACGAAATAAAGCGGAGCTGAGCCCCCGGATGCTAAGCGGTGCAGCATCGGCCCTGGCCGGATGCCCTCGAACGGCGCGCCGTAAAGCAACCAGGAACGCTGGGGCCAAGGCCCTACGTACGGGACAGCACGATGGAAGCACCAGCTGCCAAGCAGCGGGTGCCACCGTCGCCCTGGCCCCCCTCAGTGCGTGGACACGTTTCATCCTTCAAACAAACAAACAAAAGGGCACGCGCCTCGAGCACCCTGCCCGCAGGCGCACTACCCCGTCTGACGAGTTGTCACATCCGCGGGGCCGGCGCCCAGGCGCGCCTGGCGGGGGCACGGCAGTCTCCGATCACATCGAAGGAGAAATCACCGAAATACCCTTTGGCCGAATCCCTTGACTCGACCAAAGCCTCGGGGGCTACTGTCGGGTGCCACAATTAGGGACACCCTAATTGAGGTACTAAAACCACTTTCAAAAACACAAACATATGTTAAGGCAACTGGGCCCACGAAGGCCCACGGCCTATTTCTCCCTCAGAGAAAAGGAAAGGACTCAAAGAAGTCCAGCATGTGGCCCAGCCACATCCCCCTCGGGCAGGTGGCCAATCTCCGCCTCGCTCGAGGGCCCCTCTCAGGCCCACCAAACAAACTCCGCCCCGCTCGAGGGTAGCGGATCTACCCTCAGGCGGGTCACTCATCTCCGCCTCGCTCGAGGGCTCCCCTCGGGACCCTCGACCGCGCAATCGCATTTCCGCCTCGCTCGAGGGCAGCGGACCTGCCCTCGAGCGGGTGGCCAATCTCCGCCTCGCTCGAGGACAGCAGACCTGCCCTCGAGCGGGTGGCCAATCTCCGCCTCGCTCGAGGACAGCGGACCTGCCCTCGAGCGGGTGGCCAATCTCCGCCTCGCTCGAGGACAGCGGACCTGCCCTCGAGCGGGTGGCCAATCTCCGCCTCACTCGAGGACAGCGGACCTGCCCTCGAGCGGGTGGCCAATCTCCGCCTCGCTCGGGGCCATCTCTCGGCACAAGAGACAAATGGCCCCGCCGCCCAACCGACCGCCGTACAAAGGCATTAAAGGCCAGCTACTCCGCCACGGCTCAAAGGACGGGCGGCGTCAGACTGCCACTCCCGCAGTGGATGTGACCGGCGTCCCGTCCACTGACCCCGGTCACCGCTCTGCCACCCCAGCCGCTGTAGCAGCACTGTGGAGCATTCAACGCGGTACAAGACAAGTTGGCGCCGCCCCCGTTATTGTCACGCCGACATCAACCATCCGAACACACCTCCCCCTGGGGAAGGGGTCTGGCGATGTCACGTGCCCTTCCGAGAGGGGCGCTCCGCATGCACGGGCGGGACCCCGGGCCTCCCTCTTGTGGGGTCCGGGACTTCCACGCGCCCCCGGACCTTCTAGTGTGCACACCCGCACTCCGGCCAGGGGGTCCGGGACCGTCCACGCCATTACTACCACTGGTACACTACAGGACGGCCGCCGCCATCTCCACGGGACCAAGGACGAAAATCCAGGACGACAGCGACACGCGCCGCCTTCCCACAGTACACTTTCTACAGTGTTCGACCACTGTACCCCGTGATTCAAGGGAGAACGATGACTTCCGCGCCCCTACACTCATGTACACCGCCTCTCCTTACAACTATAAAAGGAGAGGATGGGCTTCCTTTTGTAAGGGGCTGATCGACTCTCTCCGATCAAAGGTTGGAAGTAAGTTCTCTAAACTCCCCCTCAGAGGACTCTCAGCACGACTGAGCACTCCTCTCAACCAACTCCACCTCTAGCAGAGACTTGGGAGCTTCTCTCCCTCTCTCGCCTCGCTTGTATCCCCTACTACGAGCACTTCGGGTGCAAGATAATACAGTGCCCTCGCACACCCCCTTTGCTGGATGTACGGCCCCGCGACCGGAACCAGGATAAAACCGTGCGTTACTGTGATTGCCTCTTGCATCATCATCTGGGACGAGGAAACACGCAGCATTTACTAGTTGGGATTCAGGCCCCACGGGTCGGAACGCCGACAATGGGTTTAGTGAAGATCAAATCCGATGATGAGTTTCGCTGGTTTAGTGAACAGCAGCAAGTTTTCGATGAAATCAAAGAATATTTATCAAAGCCTCCAGTGTTGGTTCCTCCTCAGCAAGATAGGCCGTTCTACGTGTACCTATCCGTGGGTGATACTTCCATTGCTTCGGTGTTAGTCTAGAAGCATGATGGCCAGGAGAGGGTGGTTTTCTACCTCAGCAGGCGCATGTTAGACGCCGAGACTAGGTATCCTGAAATCGAGAAGCTTTGCCTTTGCTTATTCTTTACATGTACAAAGCTTCGTCATATTTTGCTCTCGGCGGAAACAATTGTCATATGCAAATCGGATGTCATAAAGCACATGCTGTCGGCTCCTGTCCTGAAAGGCCGGCTTGGAAAATGGATGTTTGCATTGTCAAAGTTCGATATCCGATATCAGCCTGCGAAAGCAGTTAAAGGACAGGCACTGGCGGATCTTGTTGTAGATAGGATCAGTACTGATATAGCTGCACTATTTATTCGTGCTTGGGCTATGTTTTTTGACGGATCGGTTTGTGATGATGGGTGCGGTGTGGGAATTCTGTTGGTGTCGCCTCGAGGGGCGACTTACTCCTTCTCCATCAGGATGACTGCCCCATTGTAACACCCCAGTGTTAATTGCGATGCTAATCATGTGCTTAAACCGCTAATTACGGACTTAAGCTCATCGTTAGCGTTAATCGAGTTTGCGCGATAAACATCGTTTTAGCTGTGTTCGATCTCGTTTTTCTCAATGATCCAAGCTTCAAATCAACTTTTGCCCAAAAGCAAAGTTGTAGATCTTCTCTCCCTCTACAACTTCTATTTTGGCCAAATTTCATGTTCCAATGTAAAATTTGGAGTTTTGGGCGGTCAAATTTTGATCAAAATCATTTCAAACGAGTTCCACTCGATTACTGTGTTCTCCAGTGAAGTCGTACGCGCGCCCATACCGCGACCCCGCGTCGTCGCCGGCGACGCCACGCGTCGGCCATCGGCGCACCTCACCCTCCGCGCTCACACGCCTGTCCTTATCCCCACGGAGCCGTGTCCGTTTTCCTCTACACTTCTCCTTCCTCGAGCTCGCAACGAGTGGAAGACGAGCCTGAGCAGCTCGCTGTGGAGCATCCCTGCTCCGGTCACCCCTCGCCGTCCTTCGTCGATTTCTCGCGCCAAAGCTTCCCTAGCCTCGCCCCGAAGCTCCTCCTCCATCCCTTCCCGAGCTCGGACGAACCCTACGCCGGCCGAATCGAGCCCGCGACCATGGGCCACCATTGTTGCCCTCACCGAAGCTCCGCCCCTCCCGTCGAGCTCCCCTCTCCGGCCCTCCTCTGCTCCAATCGAGCCTTTGGTGAGCATCATTGCGCTGTCCTCTCCCTTCCCAACCCTATCCCCGCTCGATTCCGCAGCCGCCGGCGCTGGACCACCGCCGCGCCGCCGTGGTCGCCATGGCGCCGCCGCTGCGCCCGCTGCGGGCTGCCTCCGCGAGGGTCCCAGCCGCGCGGCCGTGCGCCCCCGCTCCGCCGGACCCTCCTGACCGCGACGCGCCCCGCCCCTTCGCTGGTCTACGCCGCCACCGGCGAGAACGCCGCGCGCCGCCCCCGCGCGAGCCTGCTCGCCGCTGCCGAGCACCCCGAGGTCGCCGAGCACCCCTCGTCGTTGCGCCGCCCCCTACTGCTGGCGCCTTGCTTTGCCATGGCCGGAACGGCCCGGCCACCACCGCCGCCGCAAGATGCCGCTGCCCCTGGCCTTGGCGCCGACGCGGGCCGCCTGCGCGCGCGCCCCTGCGCCGCCCCGCGGGCGCCCTCGCTCTGCTGGCCCGCCCTGACCGCGGCCGGGCCAGGCCGCGCCGCTGGCCGGCCGCCGCCGGCGGGCGGGAGCCGCACCGCCGCCGAGCCTGGCCGTGGCCACGGCCCTGGCGCGCGTGCGGGGCAGTGAAGCAGGGGAGCGCCCCCTCCCCCTCTCTCTGTCCCACCGCCAAGTGGGGCCCACAGGTCAGGAGGTTAAGGAGAGTTTTTATTCTTTTTGTTGTTTCAGCTGAAATCTTTGAAATTTTGTATAAAATCATGGAAAAATCCTAAAAATACAAAACAAATTTTGTTAGTCTTCTTAAATCAAGATCTTCAGAGGAAAAATACTTGTGCTGGTGAAATCTCACTTTTACGCCTGCTAAATTTATGGTTTGCGTTTAAGCTAGATTATTTTGTATGGGTTGTTCTGTTTGTCTAAAAATCCTGAAAATTTTATGGTAGCCTACTCTTTGCATGTGTAGTCCACTGAAAAATTTCCAGGTGCATAGTCTATGTGCATGTGTGTGGATCTATTAGTGCTTGATTCTTTTCATTTTGATAAATTCTTGTTGCGAGTTAATGATTCCATGCATGTGTAACCTCAACAAAACAAACTCCTGCCTTACTCCGTGCTGCCCTAAGAAAACTTAGTAGTTGATGTTTTGAAGGAAACACTTCAGGCTAAAAGGAATTAGCAACTGAAACCCCATCTCAGCACTACACCATTCCTTTGGACCATAGTTTTGAAAGTGTTGTTTATCGGTTTTGTTTATAACTCTAGTTGCGCGTGCTGCATTGCATTGTATCTTTTCGTGAATCTCATGCATGGCATATTTTTCCTCGTGTAGCCGCTGACACCGAAGTCGCCTACGAGCTGGTTGCCGAGCCGATCCAGGAGCCGCAAGCAGGAGAACAGCAGGAGGACGCAGTCGAGCACGCACCCGAAGAAATTGTTAACCCCGCTGACTTGCAAGGCAAGCCCCGGAGCATAACCCCTACTTTAAAGCTTATGCAATGTATTATTTAAGTACTTGTGCATTAAGTTCTAGGAGTTACTTGGAACCTTGAATGCATTATCTTTAGGATACCCGGTCTTTTACTAGCATGATAGGTCGGTAGCACTGCCATGCTTAAGTAGGATACGGTAGAAGACGGGTGATTTCCTGTCACCCGCGAGATATAGGTTTGATACTTCAGTAAGAAAGTAAGAATTAATGCTATGAGAATGGAAATGGAGACCAGGCGGAGGTAAAGTTGGACATGATTATTGATTAAGGAAAGTTGAGTCTCTGCCCGTGTCGATTGAGGACCGTTCCGTTGTTGGCCCTTTGACTGAGGATTGAACAGTACTAACCACATGCCGGAAGTAGGAGGTAGTCGAAACCGGTAAGCTAATTACCTTAATTGTGTCGGAATCTGGGTCTCGACCTGCGGTGCTGGGTAGGGTTGACGGATGGTGAAGTAGCCCACGGGTTCACTGGGTGTTCGCACGTGCGGGGCTCATCATCCGGGTGCTTGCGGGCTTGATTCAGACTTCGGGGGTAATTATGGGAACAGTTGACGTGTGTGGCCCGACGGGGTTTTCACGTGTCGTGTGAGTTAGGTCCACCTTGCAAGGTTAAATCGGATCGATTCGCCGTGACTCGCGGATATGAGAGCCTTGGTCAATGCGTCGCATCGTAGTAAGGATTGAAAGGACATAAAGAGAAAAGTTGGACTTTTGTTGATATTCTTGAAAAGATAATATGATTAACCATGTGTGCTCTAGAGAATTAGGCAAACCTAGTTTCTAGCTATCAACACAATTGGAGCTAAAATATTGAAAGTAAGGATCCAGTTTTAGTAGCTTTTCAGCAAAATAACCCGGAGCCAAAGAACTGTGCATGTCTAGCTAATGGGCTAAGTATACCCATAGACGGGTAAGCCTTGCTGAGTATTAGAATACTCAGGGTTTGGTTGTAACCCTTCTGAGCAGGATATCTTCCGGAAGACTTCAAAGAAATTGGTGCGTCCTGGATTGGTCAGCCTCTCCCTCCAGGTTGGACGGTCGAGTGGGTTCCGCCTTCTCCGTGAAGTGCTGGCAGGAAAGCCTCACATCAGTGGGCAAGATGTGAAGCTTTTCTTTTGTCATCGACGTTATCTACCGTAATGTATTTCGAAACTTGTTTTAAACTGGTTGTTTATTTTCCGCTGCGTTGAACTCTGTATTCGAAATGTAACCCTGGCTTGTAAAACTTTATTGTAAATTAATTTTAGAGACTTTTGTTTAAGTCTGATTGTAAGTTAAGTTTGAAAACTTTTGTTGCTTGTAATCACCTGTGCTCATTTTTTGGCGAGAGTTCCTGTGCAATCGATCCTGGTTAAAGCAGGCAGTCTGAGTGTACTGGTGAAGTGCAGTATCGGAGGATTAAGTTAAATGGTTAATAGTGCACTTGATCGGTATTATTTGGACTGTTCTGTGACACCCATGCACTAATAATTTGGTGGAATATGAAGCCGTTCGCAAAGGGATGGAACAACTCCTCGAAGCTGGTGCAGAAGCGGTGGAAATATTTGGAGATTCCAAGCTGGTGATTTCTCAGCTCACGGAAGAATATAGATGTGAGAGCGAGGCTCTTTTTCCGATATGGATGCAGTGCCGTGAGTTGATGTCACAATTTAGGTACATTAATTTCCACTGGATACGCAGGACTCTGAATAATGAAGCCAATGATTTGGCACAGATGGCGTCCGGATACAAGGAAACGGTCGATGGGGTCGATGTAGAAGTTCAGTTTCTAGAACCCGGAGACTGGAGAGCCGATATCTTCAATTACTTGAAGGATTCGGCTCGGGGGGCACCCAGAAGGATAAGACTCAAGGCCATGAAGTATGTTCTGATGGGGGATGACATGTTCTATAGGACCTTGGAAGGACTACTGCTTAAATGTCTGGGACCTTCAGAGTCAAATCGGCTCTTGCATGAGGTTCATGAAGGAGCCTGCGGTACTCATCAATCGGCTCATAAGATGAAGTGGTTGATTAGGCGATCGGGTTATTACTGGCCCACTATGCTTGAAGATTGCTTCAAATATTACAAACCGTGGTCATTCAGAGGTTGGGCCATGGACATGATTGGTCAGATTAACCCGTCGTCTAGCAAGGGTCACCAATGGGTCTTAGCTGCTACAGATTATTTCACAAAGTGGGTAGAGGCAGTGCCCATGAGGTCAGTAGCGTCAAGAGATGTGATCAGCTTTGTCAAAGAGCACATCATTCATAGGTTTGGGATCCCTCAGACCATTACGACCGATGGAGGAGGATCGGTTTTTATATCGGAGGAATTCAGGAAATTCGCCGATGACGTGGGAATTAAGCTGATCAGATCATCAAGCTAATGGACAGGCTGAAGCATCCAACCAGAGCCTCGTTAAGCTCATAAAGAGAAAGATCAATGAATATCCTCGAGGGCATGAGGTGTTGTCAGAAGCTTTGTGGGCATATCGTATTTCATGTCACGGGTCTACCAAGACATCGTCGTACCATTTAGTCTACGGCCAAGACGCTGTGTTGCCATGGGAGATCACGGCCGGATCAAGGCGTGTTGAGTTTCAGAATGATCTATCCGCTGAACAGTATGCAACCTTGATGAACGATAATGTGGAGGATCTGACAGAGCTAAGGCTTTGGTCGCTGGAAAAGATCAAGGAAAACAAGGCTAAAGTTGCTCGTGCGTACAACAAGAAGGTCAAGTCAAAGAATTTACAGGTTGGAGACTTGGTTTGGGAGGCAGTATTGCCATTGGGAACTAAAGATAAAAAGTTTGGTAAATGGTCTCCAACTTGGCACGGGCCGTACAAGGTTGATCAGGTTTTGCCTGGGAATGCATACATGCTTGAGGAGCTGGATGGTGTCAAGTTTCCTGTTGCTGTCAATGGCCAACACCTCAAGAAGTATTTCCCGAGCATGTGGGAGAGCGAGTAACAAGAGCCGATGAGACCCATCTGGCTATACTGAGAAATGCCAACACGTTGAGTTGGCCAGTAAAAAAAAAAGAAAGGCCAACACGTTGAGTTGGCCAATAAAAAAAAGAGAAAGGCCAACACGTTGAGTTGGCCAGTAAAAAAGAAAAAAAAAAGAGAAAGGCCAACACAGTGAGTTGGCCAGTAAAAAAATGATGAATGAGAAGGCCAACACGTTGAGTTGGCTAGTGAAAATACATATGAGAAGCAAGATAGCCGATGTGCGACCATCGACTTAAGATGTTTTAAACAGTTACGAGTTTCAGGTTAACGGGCTACACTAATTGTTTCTCGAGCCTATCTATTGGTTTAGGAATTCTTCTATGGCATGGATGGCTTCTGTGCGGACGGTGTCTGCTCGTGCTACGATCGCTTCATCATCCTTGTCAGCGCCTGTAACTATCTGCCGACTCAAGGTACTGATCTCTGCAAACTCTGCTTGTATCTGCTCGGCTATTTCCTGGGTCTCTTGTTCGGAGTTTGCGATGGAAGCTTCCTCGGCCTGGATGAGTTTCTTGGTGGTACGAACCTTTTCTTCGAGTTCTGCCAGTTCTTTCTTCAGGAGGTCGAGTCGGTTCATGTTGGCAGACACGTCAGCTTTGATATCTAGAGTTGCCTTCTTCTGGTTGAGGGCCTTGCACTTTTGAGCAATGTCAGCTTTCAGAAAAGCTTGAGAGCAACGTGCTTCTATTCTTGTTGTGCTTTATTCACTTCTACCCGGAAGAATGGAAGATTGCTGGCTGGCCAAAGCTTGATTTGCAATGGCTCCGGGAGTTGGGATTCTATTTGCTCGAAGATGTTCTTTATTTCACTGGAATCGCCAACTTGAGCAGTGAGTGGAGCAGATATTAGATCCTTGATGAGATGAAGCTGATGTGCCAAATTAGTCGATTGCTGCAAAGATGGTGTTTTTGCTCCAGGGGCAGTCAGACCCATTGATGCTGGGTCGAAGGAAAGCAAACCTGAAATATCAAAGCACTATGGACATATCTGGAGTTAGAGCGAGATGCATTTATGAAGCTATCGGTTGGTTTAGAATTGGTTCTCATAAAAGTTACCTGTTCTGAACAAGAAGTAATGATCGGTTCAGGTGTAGCCGATCCGGTTGGATTGGAGGTGGTAACAGGGGCTTCGACTGTATTAGCCTGTTCGTCATGCACATCCGTCAGAGCATTTGAAGTGTCAGTTTCAAGGATGACTTCAGTTGCTTCCTGAAAATAGAATTACAGTCAACTAGAGTACATGTGTATGCAATAAAGAAGAAGTTTTAGAAAGATGAGTTACCTGGTTGGTGTTGGACTCTGATAGACTCGGGGAAGCTGGTGCTGGTTTCTTGATGACACGCCTTGTGATCATCTTCCTTTTCTTGGTCAAGACTCGGGGGGCAACGCTTGCAGAAGCTTGTCTTCGGTTGGAAGCCGACTGAAGTAAGTCTGGCTGAATAGTCATTATCACTTTCTTCATTGATGATGATCCTTTGCAGAAGAGTACATTAGGAGCAGTTGGAAGAAAGTGGAATGGCTCCCCGTTGCTAGTCATAGGTTCTAGACCATCTTGTTGCTGCTAACAGGATGAGCAGGATTAGTCAAGTAAAGGAATGGAGGGCTTAGAAAGGATGAGTGTATAAATTCAGTACCTCTTCCTCGGGAATTGCATATTCAGGATCAATTTGCAGCAGTCGAGGACATAGAGCTTTTCTGAAAACATGGGTTTTCCACATTCCCCACCATGTGCTAAAATCGATCGATGAAGGATCAAAGGATAGATCGGCTGGTATTGGAATGTGGAGTTCATCGAACATGCTGTAGCATCTTGAGCTGGTGAAACCATCAGGCAGATCGGCTCTACTCTCCACCAAGTGGTGAATATGGAAGTGGGGAGGGACCTGTCCTAGGCCAAATTGCCGAGCTACTATGACTGGTTGGTAAGATTCATAACCTGGCTTGATAATTCTATTAGAGGTGCTAATGCCAACAGGAAGGAAGCCAGGTCGGATCATTAAAGAGTATAAATGCCGAGTGCTGTTGTCATCGGCAAAGTTATCTAATCTGAAGGCAGTTGGGTTTTCAAAGGATTCAGATTCAGTGAATGGGAAATAGAGCAGATTATCCAGTCCCTTGTAGAAGATTCTGAACCAGTTTGCTGCATCTGCTGAATTCAGTTTACTGCCAGGTAGACTAAATAAAGCTTAGACGTAGCTAGTACATCTAATTGGTTTGCCGCTCTCATAAGGAAAAGAGTTCTTGGTTAGGCCTTGGAAATTCAGAATCTGGTGCTGAAAGTACAGTTGTGCCCACAACTGAATAAACCTCCAAGGACCTCCAGTTCTCAGTTTCTTTTGGTTAAGCAAGTTAG